>NC_065445.1:87098124-87408394 GCF_917563875.1 Diabrotica virgifera virgifera | reverse complement strand
AAGACGGCTGATTCTTTCATATATTGTTCCCTATGCTTCCTCGAACATCGTACCGGCCATCTGGCTGCTGATACAGGTTGCGTTCATTACTGCGCAACACAACCGTACCGGTAAACACAAAATCAGGGTGATTGATTAGTGTGAAAAAGCTTAGTAGATCCGCAATAGTAATAGATAGCAATAAAAGTTAATAACAAAAATTGTAGCTAACTTTAAGCTTCACATTACAAAATTAGTTAGAATGTTACAGGGTGTTCGATAACATAGTGGCAGACCAAACTTTTGCTTTTTTAAATGGAACACCCCATATTTTATTTTTTATTCGAAATCTTCTTAACTTCCCCATCACAAAAATATAAAGGTTTGTTATGTTATACAGGGTACTTACAAAGTTATAATCAATGTTATATGAAAATCGTAATAAGTTCAGCTCCCTGTATAAATAAAAATAAGCACAACAACAATGGTTTATTGGTGCCATATTTTTTTGTTGATTGTCAAAATTTATAAAAATGGTTGATATTGCTAATTTTCTTTATATCGAATACAGGGTGAGTCAAAACGCAAGTACATTATTTTCACAGTAATTTTTAATAGAACACCCTAATTAATAACTTGCTCTGAAAAATGAAAATATCTCGAAAACTGTATAACCCTGTATTCGATATAAGGAAAATTAGCAATATCAACAATTCTTAAGAATTTTCACAATCAACAAAAAAATATGACACCAATAAACCATCGCTGTTGTGCTTTTTTTATTTATACAGGGAGCTGAACTTGTTACGATTTTCATAAAAAATTGGTTATAACTTTGTAAAAGCCCTATATAACATAACAAACCTTTATATGGGGAAGTTAAGAGGATTTCGAATATAAAATAAAATATAAGGTGTTCCATTTAAAAAACATAAGTTTGGTCTGTCACTATGTTATCGAACACCCTGTAACAATCATAACTAATTTCGTAATGTGAAGCTGAAAGTTGGCCAAAATTTTTATTATTAACTTTTATTGCTATCTATTACTATATCGGATCGACTGAGCTTTATCACACTCATCAATCACCCTGTATATTGAATTTAAATTATTTTAGGACGAAAAATTTTTTGTCATTACTTTTTAAACCACAGAAATGTCTGGCAATTACAGTTCATATTTCTAATAATGTTTGAAAAGTAATGACAAAAAAAATTTTCGTCTTACAATAATTTTAAATTCGATATGTTTACCTGTACAAGTGTGCTGCGCAGGAATGACCGCAACCTGTATCAGTAGCCAGACGACCGGTGCGGTGTTCGAGGAAGCATAGGGAACATTATATGAAAGAATCAGCCGTCTCAAAATTTTTTTTCCGAAGTTGCTAGCTCTTGGTCCAGAAGAAAAACAAAGTATTATAAGGAACCATAAATGATTTTGTTTTATAATAAATGCAAAACTGGTGTTAATACAATGGATCAAATGTGCATGAGATACCCTACACTAGGGCTAACAAGTAGGAGACCACTAGCTTTTTTCTACAACATTCTTGACATCTCACTTGTAGTCTGGGCTGATTATCGGAGAATAGGCCATTTTCGTCGGAGCAAATCGTGAAAAACATATCTCTATGCAGAATTTAATTGCGGTGAATTTTTATTTGGATGTTTTTGTTGTAAAGTTAAAATCTTCGGAGTTATAGAGCAATAATTGAAAAAAATACGATTTGTCGGCGCCATTTTGTTTATAAAAAAAGTGGCACACTATCTGCGGACTTTGCATACCTATATTATTAATATATAGGATCTTATAATTCGATTCCAGCAATAAAATTGCTGGTAAATAACTTTTCCATGAATTTTGCTAATTAGCCCAGAGTATTGCTGTTTATGCTGTTGATTACAAAAATAATAATATGATATTGAAGATAAGGAACGAAAGGAGACTTTTGCACCAGTTTGCTGAAGAATTGGCTATGCCATTGATTGAAGAGCTGGCTATGCCATTGATTGGAGAGCGAGCTTTAAATCGGCATAATGTGACACCATTTAACAAAACTAGTGATTGAAACTTACTATAAGCTGATTACAGTTAAAAATTATCTACTCATAATAAACCATGAGACAACACTGGCAGAAAACTTGTTGGATGGTGCTACATTTGTCACCTATTTGCAAACAAAGAAAGATCAGAATGCTGTGGTAAATTCTAAAAGGGAGTCTAGATGAGCATACCACAAAAAATAAACAACATGCATAGAATATAGTCATTCATATATGTAAGTATTTTCTATGGGAAATAAGCCACAATTTTACTAAAAAATGAATTTATTAACGTTTCGAAGCCCAAATCGGGTTTCGTTGTCAAAATACAAAATACTTTTGTAGTAGCCCCATTTGGGCTTCGAAACGTTAATAAATTCATTTTTTAGTTGTGGCTTATTTCCCATAGAAAATACTTATTCATATATGTAGTAATTTACTGCCTTTTTGCGTAAAAATATTCAAATATTATATGAAATCCATGATCTTTATTATGCAAATTTTTATTTTAACACAAAAATTTCTTGGTTCAAATAAATAAATAAAATAAATCTGACAGCTTATACATCTATAGAAAATTAATCAAGTCATGGGGATTTGAGAGGTTATTATGGTTTGTTTTTAAACCAGGAGGAGTAAACTAAAAAGACAGATTCACACCCAAGAAAGTCACTGGAAAAATCACCAAATACATCTTCTTTTTTGGTTGATCACATCGGCGTGTGTCTATAAATAAATGTCATTAGTGTCAAAATTATAACAGTGGAGTAAACTTGTCTGAGGTTGAACCAATTACAAACAAGCATTACGGCGCGGTAAATTTGAATTACTCCTCTTGGTTTAAAAACAAACCATAGTTAATTATTTGTTAGAAAAAAATATTCAATAAAATGTAGATTGATGGGTATCAGGGTACCCAGTTGGCAACACAAGGGTTAAAATATAAACATTGATATAAACTGTTTATATGGTTAAAAATTGTTTAAAAATTATTGTATACAAAATTATTAAAATAAATAATTTTTTTACACTAGATGTAAGTAAACAAAAAATATCTGTTAATATCTATGATTAATTTATTGTATAAATGGGAATGGAAAATGAAATAAAAAATATGACTAATATATGTCGAAAAATTTACTGGATTAGAGAAAAGCAACCTATGCATTCTCTGAAGAGCCTCTAACAAGAGGTGAAATCGTCGATAAGAGTGCTGGTTGCGCTCTCTAATCTAAGTAAAAATTAAGACATTTTTGGCCTCGCATTGTAGTGTAGGAAACAGAGGTTGAACCTTGCAAAATGGACACAAGTCCGGTTTAATTTTTTTTCTGGTGTATTGAGGGGTGCTTATTATAGGACTAACTTTTTCTGAAAAAATTTCGCCCCGGAATCCCCCTTTTCACCCCTTTAAAGGGGGTAATTTGTGGTTTTTGCGGAACGTAGCCCTTCCTGTACCTTTTACAAAAAATTTCTTTTATAGAATTATAAAGTGGACTATATTTTCTACGATTTGTTTTCAACAGCATATGTCTATCATATCTATCATATGGGGGTGTAGCGATGGATCGCCTCCACGTGGTGCACCCTGGGTAACGCCAAATGATCCATCCTCCCAATCCTAAGGTGTAACACCATCGTGCCGACGGGATGCATGGTACAGGGAGTAAAGTGTATCTAAAGCGATGCCCTAGAGAGATGGCGAACTCTGGGGGATTATAGCCTTAGCACGGTAAGAGCGCACTGCCGTGCCTGACAGCAATTCGTCCCAACTCGTGGGAACAAATATGGAGAACGAGATTGAAAAAACAAACACAAAAACGGGAACGGACGCAGAGGTGACTTCAGTCGTGGATTCTGTATCTGTCCCAAATACTGAGCCAGAAGTTGTTCCAAGCGGAACAGACTCTGCACAAAGTAGCAAAAAACGCCTTTCTGGAGCTCAAAAAAGAAAGATGACGAAAAAGGCAAAAATGGCTGCTGGAACATGGACCACAGCAAATCCCCATAAAAACAAAACGGGAGTACTGGTAAAACCCGAGGGTAAAAAGAGACCGCGGGAGAATACCATTACCCCCCCGCAACAAAGGGTTGCTAAGAGACCAAGGAGCTCTCATGAGCAGACTAGGTCATACAGCAATGTCACAAAAGTATTCAGGATAGCGGTGGCACACAGGCACCATCCGGATACTCAACTAGATCAGGCTCACGCAGACCTGATCATCAACAAACTAAAGCTAGCAGTGGATGAGGCTCCTGTTGGAAGTCAAAATCAACTGCTACAGTTCCATAAAACATCGTTTAGCGCAGGTACTCTGTGGGTAAACTGTGCTAACGAACATACCAAAAAATGGACCACTGAGGTGGTAAGGACTATGGAGGGCCTGTGGGAAGGAGTCGACTTAAATGTGGTCGATCCCAGCCACATGCCAAAACGCCCTATGGTCCTCGCCCGCATCCCCGAGAAAGAGGCTGAAGAATCAACAGTCAGAACCCGTTTAGAGAGGCAAAATAAAGACCTTAAGACGGAAGACTGGTTGTTGAAAAATCGGAAGGTCGGAGAGGACATGCAAATCCTCGTATACACGATCGACGAGGTCTCCTATAAAACATTGAAGGCTGCAAATTTCAAGGCGTATTACAGACTTGAAAAGATATCCTTCAAAACCATCAGAGGCATTGATGGCTCCAATCAGAATCCTGCAAGCGAATCTCCAGCATAGTAAGTCAGCTTCGGCAGAACTTACTGTCGCCATGAGAAGGTTTGATGTAGCCTTGATACAAGAACCCTGGGTTTACAAGGGCAAAATAAGAGGTCTATCGGGTATTGGTGGAGAGCTTATATATAGCCGATCTGCCGATGTCCCGAGAACTTGCATAATAGTCAAACGAAACATCAAAACACTGCCGTTGATAAATCACTGTTCCAGGGATTTAACCACGGTAAAGATGAAGATCATAGATGGAGGAGGGGTGAAGCAGATAGTTTTCGGATCAGCATACCTCCCATATGATGATCCCGAACAACCACCATCAAGGGAATTGGAGCAGCTAGTGAGAGATTGCAGGAAAAATGGATTGCAATTGATCATTGGCTGTGATGCGAATGCGCACCATCTGACTTGGGGCAGTACAAACACCAATGCAAGAGGTGAGTCAGTACTACAGTTTATAATGCAACATAATTTAGACATATTAAACGTAGGAAACAAACCAACCTTCGTGACTTCACGACGGAAGGAGGTGATTGATATAACAGTTGCCACGACTAACGTGGCTAGAACTGTGAAAAACTGGCATGTGTCAGATGAGGTGTCCTTTTCAGACCATCGACACATTTGTTTTGAAATGACAGGCAATGAGCTTATCAAGGAAACTTATCGTAATCCTCGTAAAACAAACTGGGAAGCATATCAAGCAGACATAGAATATAGCTTAGGCAGGATTAACGGGAAGATAAGGCATACATCGGACCTAGAAATGGCTGCCGAACAATTTCAAGAGATTGTCACGTCAGCGTTCGAAGACAACTGTCCGGAGATAGTCAGGAATTCCAACAGGAAAGTTCCCTGGTGGAATCATAATCTTGCAAATCAAAGGACAGAGGTTAGACGAAAATTTAATTTCGCCAAAAGGTCAGGCGAGTGGGGCGATTATCGCAAAGCTCTGACTGACTACAATAAGGAACTGAGAAGGGCAAAAAGAGAATCGTGGAGAAGGCATTGTGAAGAGATAGAAGGGACTTCAGAAATGGCAAGGCTCCATAAAGTTCTCTCAAAGGACCCTCAGATAAGTATTCCCTCGCTCCAAAAAGAGTCAGGTGAATACACTCAGAATGGTGAAGACACCCTGAAAGAGCTTTTCAGGGTGCACTTTCCTGAGTCTGAGACAAAACTGATACCACTAGACACATGGCAAACCGGACTGGATATCATGAATTATGGTTCTAGGGAAAACTGGCATGTGGCAAAAGAAGTTATAAACCAGGACAAAATCAAATGGGCAATAAACTCATTCGAGCCATATAAATCACCGGGTCCGGACGGGATTTATCCAATACTTCTACAGAAGGGAAACGACCTTCTTTTCAAAAAATTGTGTAAGATACTGCAGGCTAGTTTAGGGCTGGGGTACATACCAAAAGCATGGAGGCTGATAAGGGTGGCTTTTATACCCAAACCTGGCAAAATCGGACAGGAAAGGGCCAAGTCTCTGCGGCCATTAAGTCTGATGTCATTCGTACTGAAGACCTTAGAAAAACTGCTCGATAGGCATATCAGGGATGGTGTATTGGTTGAAAGTCCGATACATCGGGGACAATATGCATATCGAGCGGGAGTCTCCACAGAAACGGCACTGCACCATCTTGTACAGAGAGTGGAGTACGTTCTAGAAAACCAAGAGGTGATGTTGGGTGCATTTCTCGATATTGAGGGAGCATTTGACAACACCTCTTACGAAGCGATCACAAGGGCGATCCGTCTAAAAGGAATAGACGAAACAAGCTGTAGATGGATAGACTGCATGCTGAGAAGCCGTGTGATATATGCTACGTTGCTAGGGGATACAGTGTCAGCTCAGGTAGCCAGAGGCTGCCCACAGGGGGGAGTCTTATCTCCTCTATTGTGGAATCTGGTCATGGATGGCCTGATAGCTAGACTCGACAACGATAGGCATCACGTCCTGGGCTATGCGGATGACCTAGTCATCTTAGCCCACGGAAAATTTAATGGTACAGTCAGAGATCGAATGCAACAGGCTCTGACAGTAGTTACAGAATGGACTTCAAATGTAGGGCTTAACATCAGTCCTCTAAAGTCCAAAATCATGAAATTTACTAAAAGAAGGAATTCAGAGGAATTGGGTCCTCTAAGTCTAAATGGTATACATTTAAATCTGGTGAGTGAAGTAAAGTATCTCGGGATAATATTAGACTCAAGACTTACTTGGAATCAGCAGATAGAAAGAATAACGAAGAGAGCGGTTTCTACGTTAATGGTAGCCAGACGTACTCATGGAAAAATGTGGGGTTTGAGACCAGACATGGTATATTGGATTTATAACATGGTAGTAAAACCCACAATTACATATGCATCAGTGGTATGGTGGCCAAAAGTGCAGCAAAAAAGTGCCATCATCAAATTAAGCAAGGTGCAAAGACTTGCTTGTCTCGGGATCACGGGGGCTATGAGGGGCACACCTACGGCAGCCATGGAGGCACTACTGGATCTCCCTCCTTTACATATAACAATAAGAGGTGAGGCGAGAATGGGCTATTATAGACTGCGAGAAAACCTGAGCAACGTACCAGTTAAATCAGGACATAGTAAAATAACGAATGAAATTAATGATGCCGAATGGATGATGATTTCTGACCATATGACATCAAGATATATGCCTGAAGTACCTTTTCAAGTGGACATTTGCCCACGAGACGAATGGGACAGAGGAAACTCTCGACCCAGACTGCAGGGTTGCACCTGGTATACGGACGGGTCTAAAACTGCAGACGGTTCGGGCGCAGGAATATTCTATAGTGGTGGAAATTTCAACATTTCTATTCCACTGGGAGAATGTACCTCCGTATTTCAGACAGAGATTTTTGCAATCTTGCAGTGTGCAAGAGAAAACAACCTGAGGGCATTCGAACTGCAGCGGGTTAACATATGCACAGATAGCCAAGCAGCCATTGGGGCTCTTATAAGCCCTAAGGTGAACTCTAGGCTGGTGTGGGAATGTCGACAAGAACTTGATAGACTGGCACAACATAACAGTGTTATACTGGTATGGGTTCCAGGTCATCGGGGCATATACGGCAATGAAAGAGCTGATGCACTTGCCAAGAGAGCATCAGCTACAAAATACCTGGGTCCAGAGCCGGCCGTGGGAGTGCCAAAAAGCACCGTCCGCGAACGAAAAAAAGCCTGGATCCGAAGCCAACACAACTCACACTGGGAGAGTGTACCCGGTCAAACACATGGCAAGATGTATATCGGACGGACATGTGCTAGTAGAGCTGAGTTACTGCTGAAAACAAGCAGGAATCAGCTCAGAGTCATAACAGGTTTCCTCACTGGACATGCGCCAGTTAAGGGTCACCTGCATACAATGGGGCTGTTTTATGGAGACTTGAGCTGCAGACTCTGTAACAGAGAACCTGAAACAGTCAACCATATTTTGCATGACTGTGAGGCATTGGATCGGAGGCGGCAAACACTTTTCGGAGACATCGAAATGACTCCAAAATTATATGGCACCCACCCACTAGACCTGTACAAGCTGGTACAGGGTTCCAGAATTCTGGAATGGGTTTCATAAACAATGGAAGATGTACAATAAGCCAAGTGGCTGCAGTACAACCGGTTCACAACAGACGGCTTCCAGGGAAAAAAAAAAAATATGTCTATCATCCACCGTTTAGCGGGGGTGGCGCCCCAAATTTGACAAGTTTTTAAAAAAGATGTTTTAAAAAAATATATATTTTTCCCTAACTGTAACGGAAGTTAAGAAGAAATCTAACCGCAATTATTCGCAAATAATTGATTGATTTTTTGGTATAGGTTTCACTTAAGGGTAATTGCCCTTTTTTTAATTACAGGGTGTTACATTTTAAAAAACCCCTTTTTATACCATCTCAACCGATTATGCTAGAGTTTAAAGACTTTCAACGATTACCCATGTACTGGTGCTATTTACAAATTTGTATAATGCACCCCCATTTTTTCCCCGGAACCACCCAAAAAAAAGAAGAATTAATAAATAAAGTGATTTTCTTGGAATCGTTCGCACACAATGCCCTTTATTAATATGCTTCATATATAATTTTATGCACGTTATTATTACCCATGCATGTACACCAAAAGCGATTTCCTACTGCAACCCCTGCAGCCAAAAAAAAATAAATAAAATGGGGGGGTTGAAATTTTTTTTTGTTTTATGCTTTTTGATTCATATGGGCATATGCTTCATCAATAGTGCTTTTCAAAAATATACATGGTTATTGCAACATCCCTGCGGAAACCACCCCTATCCTTGAAAATATACTGCAAAAACTACCCCTATCCCTTGGCGAGGATGTTTTTACGATTTTCTCATTACCTATGCATTCCTTTTAAACAAAAGTTATACAAGAATAAAGACCACTATTTACTCTAAAAATTAGGTCCTATTCATTTTTTTCGTATAAGCAACCGTTACGGCACAGTGGCGCCGTAAACCTCATATATGCTTTGGCAGGCTCCAGTTTTTGTTTTCTTTTTCGTCATCTGTTTGTTTTATTGATAAAGTACTTATGTAAAATAAAACAACACAGTGTAACCTACAAATTATGACCTATGCACATTTTACTGTCTTTGCGCCCCAAAGCCACAGTGGTGGTCCAAAATCAATTTTAGCATATTTTCGCCACCTACACGTATTTTATTGCATTCTCTCTCGTTCCATCCCTCCTTGTGGAGTATTGGGCGCTTATGCGTTTCTTGGCCAAAAGTGTAAGATTGCTGTCTGGCCGGGACAGCGCATCTTCTTTTGTTTTTATTCTCTGGATAAATTGTGAACTAATTCCCTCCACTCTCTTCTATCTTTTGCTCTCTTTTTGACTTCACCCCATCTTAGTCCAATTTTTTTGTGTTCTCTCGTTGTTGTTCTTTTCCAGCTGTTGTCTGGTCTGCCCCTCTTTCTTTTCCCCTCTGGTTGGTATTCAAGTGCTTGTCTTGCTATGCTGCTTTGGTGTTTCCTTAAAGTGTGGCCGATCCATTTCCATTTTTTTTCCTTGACTGTAGTAGATACGTTAGTTTGCTTTGTTCTTTCCCATAGTTCTGTATTAGTTATTTTATTTGGCCAGTATATTTTCAGGATTTTTCTTAGAGATTTGTTTACAAATGTTTGTAGTTTTTTAGTTGTATTTTCGTCCTGTTTCCATGTTTCTGCTCCATAGAGCAGTATACTTTTAATGCAACTGTTAAATATTTTAATTTTTGTTGTTTCCGATATTTCGTTTGTTTGCCAAATTTTATTTAAAGCGTTGAATGCGTGTTGCGCCTTTGTTATTCTCGTCTGTATATCCTTTTTACACCCCCCGCTCCTTTCCATGACAGATCCCAGATATGTGAACTTGTCTACCTCTTCTACTTCTTTACCGTTTATCATTATTTTATTATTTGGATGGTTATTATTTTTTAGAAGTTTAGTTTTTTCTGTGTTTATTCGAAGTCCGATCGTGTCGGAGTACTGTGCCAATTTGTCAATTTTTGCTTGCATATGATTTCGGTGTTCAGTTATAAGGCAGATGTCATCTGCAAATTCGAGATCTTCTAGCTGTTTGAAAAGGTTCCACCTGATGCCTGTTCGATCGTCGATTACTTTCCTCATTACCCAATCTATCATAATAAGAAATAGGGTAGGGGATAGTACACAACCCTGTTTGACTCCACTTTCTATGGATATTTCTTCTGTTACTTCACCTGAATGTTCTAGTTTGGCTTTGTATCCTTCGTAGAAGAGTTTAATAAAGTTTATGATTTTTTGTGGTATCCCATATAATCTAAGGATTTTCCACATCTGTGCCCTATTTACACAGTCAAAGGCCTTTTCGAAGTCGATAAAACTCACATATATATCTTTATTCCATTCATTTGTTTGTTCCAAGATAATTCTAAGGGTGCAAATGTGATCAATAGTGGAATGGTTGGAACGGAAGCCTGCTTGGTTGTTTCTCAGTTTTTTATCTAGTTCCGGCTTCAATCTTTCCAAAATGATTTTGGTCAGCACTTTGGATGTAGCACTTAGTAGTGTTATTGCACGCCAATTGTTGCATTTGCTCAGGTCTCCTTTTTTGGGTATTTTTATAATCAATCCCTCTTTCCACTCCTTTGGCAATTCTTCGTCCGTCCATATTTTATTCAAAAGTGTATGCAGCATCTCTACTGACTGCTCGGTGTCTGCTTTTATTATGTCAATGGGTATATTGTCGATTCCTGCGGCTTTGCCATTTTTTAGTAGTTTTAGGGTGTTTCCAATTTCTTCCATTGTAATTTCTCCAATATTCACTTCTAGCTCTGGTGATTCTACTTCATCTTCTATGATTTGAGTTATTTCATGCTTAGCATATATCTCTTGGAAGTATTCCTTCCATCTTTGTATTATTTCTTTCTCATTTTTTATTCTATTTCCTTGTTTATCCTTTACTTCTCGTATATTTCGTTGTGCTTTTCCTGTTAAGTTTCGTATGACTGTATATTGTGTTCGTAAGTCGTTTTCTTTCGCTGCTTCTTCTGATATATTTAGCATCTCATTTATATAGTTTCTTTTATCTTTTCTGGCTTGTTTTTTTACTTCTGCGTTTTTTGCCTTGTATTTCCTTTCAAGTGCCCTCTCTTCTTCCGATCCTTCCTTTTGTAGAATTTCTTCTTTGATCTTTTTTCTTTCTTCTATCAGTAGTAGAGTGTCTTTGGTAATCCATTTTTTATTTTGTCTTCTTTTTAATCCGATTGTTTCTTTTGCTGTATTCATCATCACTTCTTTAAAATATTTCCATGTTTCTTCGACTGACTCTCCAGTTTGTTGTGATACTGTTCGGTTAATTGCCAGTTTCTCACTGAATTTATTTCTTATACATTCTTGTTTTAGGGCATCAACGTTGTACTTGTTCCTTCTGCTGATTTTTTGGTTTTTATCTCTGGCTAATTTCATTTTTAGTCTCGCTTTGATTAGCATGTGGTCTGATCCCACATCAGCACCTCTTAAGCTCCTGACATCTTGCAGCCAGCTTCTCCATTTATATTCAATTATTATGTGGTCTATTTGATTCTTGTATCTCCCTCCCGGTGATTTCCATGTTTCCTTATGTATCCGCTTATGTTTAAAGATGCTTCCGCCTATTAAAAGTTCATTTTGCTCACAAAATTCGATTAATCGATTTCCATTGTCGTTTCTCTCTCCGATTCCCTCCTTTCCCATCACATGTTCATGTCCTTTATTATCATTTCCTATTTTTGCATTAAAGTCTCCGATTACTATTTTTATATCTCTTCTATATTTATTATTAATCTTATTAAACGTTGTTTGTAGTTGCTCGTAAAATTCTTCCTTCTCATTTTCGTCGTTTTTATTTGTGGGAGCATATACATTTATTACTATTATGTTATAATATCTTGCCTTCAGTCTCGCCCAAATAATCCTTTCTGACACTGGTTCCCACTCTACTAGAGCCTTTCTCCCCTTTTGGGCTAGCAGTATTGCCACTCCCTTTTCGTGTTTGTCATTTACATCCGTATTCCCAGAATATATCATTAGCTGTTGGTCACCTACTCGGGTTGATCCACTACCATTCCATCTTGTTTCGCTTAGTCCGACAATGTCTAATTTGTACTTATCAATCTCTTGGCTTACCTGCTCCAATTTGCCGGTTTCGTGTAGGGTTCTTACATTCCATGCACCTATAAATATGTTCTCTCTTATGTCTATTTCATGTTTATCTTTCGTTTTTGCTCTATTTCTATTTTCGTCCTTGCTCAATTCCTTTTTCTGTGCCTTGTCTGTCGTGATTTGTGCTTTTGTTTGTGTATTTTCATCTTCTGTTAGTTTTTTGGATTTCCCTGGTCTTCTTCTAGCTGGTTGCTGTATTGATTCCATTTGTGTGTTTTTCCATCTATTATTAATTTATTATATTTTATTGTAACACTTTTACCCTTATTAATTTCTTCATTTGCGACTTGTCTTATTTTTTTCTGTGTTTGTAGTTCTTCTTTTGTTATGTCATTATTTATATATACTTTATTGCCTTTTATGTGTTTTAGTTTAGCTTTATTTTGCATGATCTTTTCTTTTTCAAACTTGTTCTGTAGTTTGACCAAACATGTTTTTTCTCCCAGTTTGATAACTTCTTCGATTTGAACATTGATATTCATTTCTTTTTCCATGAAGTTTCCTACAGTTTGTTTCAGTGCATTTCTATCGATTGTATCTATTGGCAAGCCTTGTATTACAACATTATTTACTTTCCTTTCCTTTTCTAGTCTTTGTACACGTATTTTCATATCGTTTAGTTCTTTTTTCATTTCTTCCTTCTCCTTGTGTTTAGTTTGGTTTTCTTGTTTAACTTTCTCCAATTCTGTTTTCAGGTCGTTTAGTTCCTCCCAGTACTTTCTCTGTTCATTCTTTATCTCTTTTACTTCCGTTGTTAAATTTTTTGTTTCTGTGGTTAAGTCATGCATCATTTTAATAATTTGATCGAGCTTATTATCTTCGTTACGGGTTTTGTTAGGCGATCTAGACACTTTTTTACTTTTTTGGAACAATTCTTCCTCTTCTTCTCTGTTCCTCTTTCTATGGTCTTCTGATGTGTCGTCGTCCGAATCCACTTTGTATCTATCCATTATTTTTACCGGTGTTAACAAATTCGAAGCCATTTTTTGTGGCGCAGCGTGCATGTATTACTCACTCCCGTTACTTAATAGTCCAATCGGTGTTTTGTCACTGTTCGGTTTGCGAAAAAGTGCCGAGCCCGCCTCAAAAGCGCGGAGGCTCTTCACCTTATCAAACCTAAATAGTTACTGTTATTTATAGTTCGTTAATTTGCATACGATATTTTTGTTCTTTCCCAATAAATATAAGAAATTGTACACATACAGATTATTTTCACTTACTTATATTCACTCCCGTTACTTAATAGTCCAATCGTTATTTTGTAACAGTTTGGTTTGCGAAAAAGTGGCGAGCCCGCCTCGATGGCTCAAAATCAAGTCACCTTATCAGAACTAATTAGTTTCTGGTTTTTATAGTTCTTTAATTTGCAAGCGATATTTTTGTTCTATTCAATAAATGTAAATATAAGAAATTGTACTTACAAATTATTCTGCTTGTTTTCTTGGCTCACTTTCTGCACAATTTCACTTTGTCACTTTATGGTTTCTTTGGCGCTTTAAAAGCTTTTTAATTATAGCCGTAATAATCACAAAACTTGATAAAAGTTACGAGCACTCATAAACACGTCTTACCAATTCAATTAGAGATGGGACCTCCTACACGATATTTTCGCCACCTACACGTATTTTATTGCATTAATGCTACCTTAATAGCACAATATTCACCCTTAAGTGGTCGCTAAGTACTGGCGGATCCAGGAAGGGGTGATGGGGGTGATCACCCCCCCTCTCAAACCAAGTGATATTATATTTAAAGATTATAAAAATATTCATTTATTTTTATAGAAATACTTATATTATTATTTTTATAAAAATGGCGTACTTTTTATGCTTTAGCGACAGTGGCGGATCCAGCATCGTTAAGAGGGGTTAAGAGATTTATAATCTTTAAATATAATATCACTTGGTTTGAGAGGGTGGGGGGTGATCCCCCTTATCATCTCTCCCTGGATCCACCACTGCTTAGCGACCACTTAAGGGTGAATATTATGCTATTAAGGTAGCATTAATGCAATAAAATGCGTGTAGGTTGCGAAAATATGCAAAAATTGATTTTGGGCCACCACTGTGGCTTTGGGGCGCAAAGATTGTAAAATGTGGATAGGTCATAATTTGTAGGTTACACTGTGTTGTTTTATTTTACATAAGTACTTTATCAATAAAACGAACAGATGACGAAAAAAAAAAACAAAAACTGGAGCCCGCCAAAGCATATATGAGGTTTACGGCGCCACTGTGCCGTAACGGTTGCTTATACGAAAAAATGAATAGGAACTAATTTTTAGAGTAAATAGTGGTCTTTAACATTGTATAAGTTTTGTTTAAAAATAATGCATAGGTAATGAGAAAATCGTAAAAACATGCTCGCCAAAGGATAGGGGTAGTTTCTGCAGTATATTTTCAAGGATAGGGGTGGTTTCCGCAGGGAGGTTGCAATAACCATATATATTTTTGAAAAGCACTATTGATGAAGCATATGCCCGTATGGATCAAAAGGCAAAAAACAAAAAAAAATTTTCAACCCCCCACTTTATTTTTTTTTTGCTACAGGGGTTGCACTAGGAAATCGCTTTTGGTGTTCATGTATGGGTAATAATAACGTGCACAAAATGATGTATGAAGCATATTAATAAAGGGCATTGTGTGTGAAGGATTCCAAGAAAATCACTTTATTTATTAATTTTTCTTTTTTTTTGGGGTGGTTCCGGGGAAAAATTGGGGGTATATTATACAAATTTGTAAATAGCACCAGTACATGGGTAATCGCTGAAAATCTTTTTACTCTAGCATAAACGGTTCAGATGGTATAAAGAGGGGTTTTTTAAAATGTAACACCCTGTAATTAAAACATCAGCAATTACCCTTAAGTGAAACCTATACCAAAAAATCAATCAATTATTTGTGAATAATTGCGGTAGGATTTCTTTTAATTTCCTTTACAGTTAGGGAAAAATATATATTTTTTTAAAACATCTTTTTTTAAAACTTGTCAACTTTAGCGCGCCACCCTTGCTAAACGGTGGATGATAGACATATTCTGTTGGAAATAAATCGTAGAAAATATAGTCTTCTTCATATTTCTATAAAAGAAATTTTTTGTAAAAGGTACAGGAAGGGCTACGTTCCGCAAAAACCACAAATTACCCCCTTTAAAGGGGTGAAAAGAGGGGTTCCGGGGCGAAATTTTTTCAGAAAAAGTTAGTCTTATAATAAGCACCCCTTGATATACCAGAAAAAAAAATAAAACCTGACTAGTGTCCATTTTGCAAGGTTCAACCTTTGTTTCCTACACTATTGCAACTGAATAAAAATGGTATACATTTTTATTTTATGGAAAATGAAATATTCTTCCTTTTCGTTTTGGAACAATTCATAAAATTTCTGGCAATTTGAAAATTTTGATACCTATTGTTCTGAAGCTATTTCTTTGTGGCATTTATGTATATTTATGTATATGTGCACATAAATTTACATAAAGAAACGAAAAATTTTCAAATCAATTTTTCTAGAAAATGGTGCATCCTATCATCATCATTCTCTTTGCCTTATCCCTATGCGGGGTCGGCTTCCCTAATTGCATTTCTCCATACAATTCTATCTTGGGTCATATCAATATTAATACCCTTTACCAACATGTCCTGCCTAATCGTCTCCACCCACGTCTTCTTTGGTCTTCCTCTCCTACTCCTTCCAGGAATCTGCACTTCAGCAATTCTTCGTATTGGGTGAGTAGCGTCTCGACGTTGAACATGACCAAACCATCTCAACCTATGCTCTCTCATTTTGGCATCAATTGGTGCCACACCTAGACTTCCCCTATTATACTTATTTTTAATTTTATCCTTTTTTGTCACTGCACTCATCCATCTAAGCATTCTCATTTCCGCCACATGCATTCGTTGTTCCTCTTTCTTTTTCACTGCCCATCATTCAGTTCCGTACATCATAGCTGGTCTTATAGCTGTTTTATAGAATTTTCCCTTCAACTTCATTAGAACTTTCCTGTCACACAGCACACCACTCGCTTCCTTCCACTTCATCCATCCAGCCCTAATTCTACTGCATGCATCTCCATCTATTTCTCATTACTCTGTAATACCGATCCCAGGTACTTAAACCTATTGCTTTTTACAATCAGTTCACCATCCAAAAATACCATTTTATTTGTAGTAACTCCATCTTTAAATGAAAATTCCAAATACTCTGTTTTTGTCCTACTAAGTTTTAAACCTTTTTCCTCCAGAGCTTGTCTCCACTCTTCCAGTTTTTGTTCTAGGTTTCTTTCACTATTTCCTACTAACACGACATCATCAGCATACATTAAGCACCATGGAATGTTACCTTGTAGTTTCGCTGTTATCTGGTCCAAAACTAATGAGACTAAATACGGACTAAGCACCGAGCCTTGATGCAATCCTACTTTCACATGAAAATGGTGCATCCTATATACCGACTTAAAGCAAGAGTCCTTTTAGTACTAAAATACCTAACAATTTAATAATCCATTGTCAGAAATGCTTAGAAGTTAAAGACAAAAAAGTTATGCGATAAAATAACCATTGCCCTACCCAAAAAGGGCGCCTGTCCGGTACTAGAAATTCGTAATTGATGGAATCGATTTATCTTTCGAAATTAAATAAGTGTATCAGTGGCGAAGCGTCCATGTAACCACTGTTACCATTGGTAACAGTTACAAATCTTGCAAATAAATATTTTATGACTACTACGAAATAATTCCATTTATATTTTTTATCAACAGAAATACTTGTTATAGTACCTAATTCAGTAATTCAGTATAGTACCTAATTCAGTTGGGTATTTACCCAACTAAACGCACGAAAATATTGGCGAGATATGTGAATCCATGACACGTTATCATATGCCGTTACCAATACTGGCACTGGTAACTGTAACGCAGGAGAAACCTCGCCATCGCTCGGGACTAGCTCTGAAAATTTTGAAGGACCGACGGGTCTAGAGAGGCGCGCGGGCACGCGGTGCATATCAGTATTGTTACCATTTTGAAGATTGGTAAAACGTTGGTTTAGTATGTTTAGTACCTATTAGCCAAGCCGCACACCAAAGAAACATGAAACGAAAAACGTGAAACATGAAACGAAAAACATGTTTCATGAAAAGAAAACACTGCTAAAAAAATCTCAAAGTCCGCCTACTAATGAAACGAGTGTGATTCATGCTCATGACACATTTTTATTTTCGGAGAGTCTCATAAATGACCGGATATATATTTGTTTAGCAGTGGTTTATTTCCATGAAACGTAATTTACGTTTCATGTTTCTTTGATGTGCGGCCGGGCTTACAGATTACAGTGTGCGTGCATTTAAACATGGGAGAGTGTTGCTACGTATTGCGTAATTGATCAACTACTTGAAAAGTCATTCTACTTGTATATTTTTTTAAATATTATTTTAAAGAAAAAAATGATATTATTGAAAATGGAAGAATTAAAATATAAACAATAGTTTTCAACATCTGTTCTTTTTCCTACTTGTTCATTTTTTTATGTTAATTTTATGATTAATTATTTATATGGGAAATAAGCCACAATTAAAATGAAAAAAATAATTTTATTAACGTTTCGACGCCCAAATCGGGTGCCGTTGTCAAAATACAAAATATTACTAAAATAAACTAAAGTGTTGTTGCTAAGCAAAAAAATTCTTCTAATAATTTATTTAATCTCACTCATTTATATTGGCAATTCAGACATATATTATACATTTTAAAGTAGAAGACTTTAAAATGATATTGCCAATATTTATGAGTTGCGTTCCTGGGACGACTTACTGAAAGATAGTTCATTCGATTACATGAAATTAACCCCAACTCAAGAATATCCGTCATAAAAAATTATAGCATGTGATATGTCTTTAAAAAGACAACCAAATGCAACGACAGTAAAATTCTCGCGTTAGAGACTTCATAGTAAATCACAAGGGAAAACCAGGAAAAACCCTGTGATACTATCCCGACATCGTAAGTATTTGGTCTTACATTAATTTACTCTCAAAAAATAATACCAAATTCTGACTTGTAACATGTTTAAATTATAAATAATATTAATAATATTAGATATATAAGTAATACTAAAATATAAAATATGTACTAGCTCGATATTATTGACTTACTAATCTTGGTATTTTCTTTCTATTGACTTCCTCTTTCAGTATGGGTAACCACATCCTACTGCATTCTACCGAGGAATTTGCGACACAATTGGTTTCATTTAGCATAATTAGAGCCGCTTCTTTGATTTTTCTCTTTTTACTATCTGATTCTTTCAGGACTATACTTGAATCTCTCCACTGAACTCTATGTTCATTATCCCATGCGTGTTGACATATTTGAGATCTCTCAAATTCTCTATTTTTAATATAAGATTGATGTTCACTTATTCTAATGTCTAATGGTCTTGATGTCTCACCTAAATAAAATTGTTCGCATTCACAAGGTATTTTATAAATGCAATTCTTTGTTCTTTCTTGATCATTGTTAGGTTTAGTTTTAGATAGAATAGATCTCAATGTGTTTGTTGTTTTGAAGGTTGTTGAAATGTTGAATTTATTTCCTATTGTTTTAAGTTTCTCGGATAGTCCTTTTATATATGGTATTGATATTTTCCTCGTATTATTTCTGGTGAATGTTGTAGGATCCCGTTCTAAGTTGTTCTGTTCCATTCGATCCAGTCTTGACAATTCCTTATTTATAAACGATAAAGGATAATCATTTTTTAATAAAACAGATGTTAACAATTGTTTTTCTGCTAAAAAGGAATTTTCGTTAGAACAAGTAATTTTGGCTCTATCATATAAGGATTTAATGATTCCCTTTTTAACGTTGATGTTGTGATTTGACTTGTAATTGAGATATCTGTTGGTGTGTGTTGGTTTTCTATACACTTGAGTCTCATATCCAATATCCTTCTTTGAGATCAAAACATCGAGGAAAGGTAGGCTGTTATTGTATTCCTTTTCCATTGTAAATTTTATTGTCTCTTCTTGATCGTTTATAATATTCAGGAACGTATCCAACAATTCTGATCTATGAGGCCATATTGAAAACACATCATCTACATATCTCCACCATATTGTGGGTTTTAAATTTTGTTTAGAAATAATATTAGTTTCGAAATCCTCCATAAATATATTAGCCAATAATGGAGATAAAGAAGAGCCCATTGCTAGACCAAAATTTTGTTTATAGAATTCATTGTTTAGTTGAAAATAGGTATTATGGGTACATAATGTCAATAACTCCATTATAGCTGATACATTTAGTCTTGTCCTAGTTGCCAATGTATTATCATTCTCTAATTTCGTTTTGATTATGTTTAAAGTTTTATCTAATGGTACATTTGTAAATAAACTGTTTATGTCAAAACTTACTAAAATATTATTTGGATTAAATTCAATAGTTGACAATTTGTTTAAAAAATGTTTTGTATTTTTTATAAAAGTGTCATCATTATTAGCAAATGGTTTTAGAATGTTTAATAAGAATTTTGATAGTTCACTACAAGGAGAATTGATGGTACTACAAATGGGTCTAAGTGGTATGTTCGCTTTATGAATTTTCGGCACTCCATAAAAATGTGGTGTCTTACTGTAGTGAGGTGTCATTAATTTTCTTTGATAGTATGTTATATCATTTTTAAATTTGAATAAAGTTCTATATATTTTGTTTTCCAGTGTCTTCGTTGGATCCTTCGTTAATTTGCTATAAGGTCCATTTGTAATTAGATCTGTAATTTTGTCCTCATATTGTATTTTATTCATTATTACAGTTGCATTGCCTTTATCCGCTGGTAGGATTGTTATGGAGTCATCATTTCTTAAAGTTTTTAAAGCTTTCATTTCCTCTTTGCTGATGTTCTGTTCAATTTGATTAGACTTTTCCAATTCAAGTTTACATAGTACCCTATATTGTTCTTTTTCATGAGTTGGTAGACACTGGGATATTTTCTCCACTGAGCTGATTATGTCTAATTTTGGAATAGATGGATGAGTAACAGCATAGTTTAAACCTTTTGACAATACCAAATTTTCCGTTGCATTTAAATGTCTATTTGATAGATTGACAACTGTCGCTAATATGTCATTATTTCTATTTAGGTTATCAAAAGTATGTAAACTATTTTGTTCTAAAAGATTATTAAATTTATTTAAATGTATATTTCTTTGTTTCTGATATGAATTTTCATAAATTATGTGTAAACTAAAAATAATTCGATCAAAATCAGAATTTGATATCATTCCGAAAAGTAAATCTTCAATACTTACGATGTCTTGTTCGATAAAAAATAAATTTGACCTGTGAAATTGCAACCTTTCCCGGATCATCGACAAACTGGCTCTATGTAGAATATTTTGGAGTCTTCTGCTTGAGTATGCTGGCCGTAACCTCAAGCCCTTTGGTATTATGTTGTTATTTCTACATCTTCTTAAAAATTTGATTGAATTTTGACAATGTGCCAGTTTCTCGTAGAAGGTTTCCAATTTCCTAAAATTTTGACACACGATAGGCCCATACCGGTTTCTTAATGTTGTTCTGAAGCTATTTCCTTGTGGCATTTTTATGATTAATTATTTATATGGGAAATAAGCCACAATTAAAATGAAAAAAATAATTTTATTAACGTTTCGACGCCCAAATCGGGTGCCGTTGTCAAAATACAAAATATTACTAAAATAAACTAAAGTGTTGTTGCTAAGCAAAAAAATTCTTCTAATAATTTATTTAATCTCACTCATTTATATTGGCAATTCAGACATATATTATACATTTTAAAGTAGAAGACTTTAAAATGATATTGCCAATATTTATGAGTTGCGTTCCTGGGACGACTTACTGAAAGATAGTTCATTCGATTACATGAAATTAACCCCAACTCAAGAATATCCGTCATAAAAAATTATAGCATGTGATATGTCTTTAAAAAGACAACCAAATGCAACGACAGTAAAATTCTCGCGTTAGAGACTTCATAGTAAATCACAAGGGAAAACATAATATAAAATAATAAAACATTAAAAAATAAAAATATAATAAAAATATAAAATTTTTAAAAACAAAAATTCAAGAAAGAACAAAGAATTGCATTTATAAAATACCTTGTGAATGCGAACAATTTTATTTAGGTGAGACATCAAGACCATTAGACATTAGAATAAGTGAACATCAATCTTATATTAAAAATAGAGAATTTGAGAGATCTCAAATATGTCAACACGCATGGGATAATGAACATAGAGTTCAGTGGAGAGATTCAAGTATAGTCCTGAAAGAATCAGATAGTAAAAAGAGAAAAATCAAAGAAGCGGCTCTAATTATGCTAAATGAAACCAATTGTGTCGCAAATTCCTCGGTAGAATGCAGTAGGATGTGGTTACCCATACTGAAAGAGGAAGTCAATAGAAAGAAAATACCAAGATTAGTAAGTCAATAATATCGAGCTAGTACATATTTTATATTTTAGTATTACTTATATATCTAATATTATTAATATTATTTATAATTTAAACATGTTACAAGTCAGAATTTGGTATTATTTTTTGAGAGTAAATTAATGTAAGACCAAATACTTACGATGTCGGGATAGTATCACAGGGTTTTTCCTGGTTTTCCCTTGTGATTTACTATGAAGTCTCTAACGCGAGAATTTTACTGTCGTTGCATTTGGTTGTCTTTTTAAAGACATATCACATGCTATAATTTTTTATGACGGATATTCTTGAGTTGGGGTTAATTTCATGTAATCGAATGAACTATCTTTCAGTAAGTCGTCCCAGGAACGCAACTCATAAATATTGGCAATATCATTTTAAAGTCTTCTACTTTAAAATGTATAATATATGTCTGAATTGCCAATATAAATGAGTGAGATTAAATAAATTATTAGAAGAATTTTTTTGCTTAGCAACAACACTTTAGTTTATTTTAGTAATATTTTGTATTTTGACAACGGCACCCGATTTGGGCGTCGAAACGTTAATAAAATTATTTTTTTCATTTTAATTGTGGCTTATTTCCCATATAAATAATTAATCATAAAAATGCCACAAGGAAATAGCTTCAGAACAACGTTAATTTTATGGTAGAATAATATGTTTAGTTTGTTTAGTATTTATTGTTATACCTGTTACATATACATAATTACATACATATAATTTGGGAATAGTGATTTGTTTAATTTTATCCCACAGGATTGAAAATAAAAACTTATACTTGGGAGGTTCAAAATATTTTTTTAAATAGGATTTTCTGGTTTTGGTAACACTTTAGAAAAAGTCACGCGTCGCCACTGAAGTGTACCAGTTTTCGTTTTTCTAAATAGAAGCGTTCTGATTCTAAAGCGAATTCCAAGACGCCATATTCAAACAGCTCTAGCTCCCTTAGGAAGCATTTTCGGACTAGGTTAATTGGGTTAAATTGTCTTAAAATTATCTGAAGAATCTCCGGTCTTCGTTTGTCGGGAGGGTTTCTGGACACCCTGTATATCAAACAATTATGTAAAAGAAAAAAGTATATATGGTTTTTATAGCTATTCATTTCTGTTTTATCTGCATATGATATTGCATAGATGTTTCTATAAAAATCTAAGATCCGACTTACTATAAACAACTCTAAGCAGATCCAGTATATTATGTTACAAACAGTAAAAAAAAAAGAAGGGAAAATCATGATGTATTAGGGACAAGAACAAAAACATTGTTCTGAAGCTATTTCTTTGTGGCATTTTTGTAATTTACTATTATAATTGGGAAATAAGCCACGAACAAAAATTCTACTTATTGTTTCAATTTTTTTATTGATCCATTAATCTTCAAACAGTTTAAAGTCAAATTAGTTAAAATAAATCTAATTCAAGCACTAATTTGGAGTTTTACTAATCTTTATTGTTTCAGAATACGTCTTCAAAGCATGAAGAGAAAAGGTAATAATTAACATTTTATTTAGTGTTAGCAGACCTTGAGCCAAAATTAAGGACATCAAAATCTTGCATATAAAGATGCACAGCAATTTAATTAAAAATGCATATAAAATAGCCTCCAATATGCATTATACATATTAGGCCTGGATTCCGCGTACCAAAAAAAGTTGATTAATAGCAAGCTGAAAATTTGTTAATAGCTTAACGGTGTTTAGTTGGACGAACTTTGATGTATGGGAACACTGGTACAGGGAAAGTTTTAATTGTGGCACGTGATTTTAATTGTGGAACGTGTCATCGTGACAAGTTTATGATTATGAAAACTAGCAGGTTGTTCTTAAGTTTATTCAATAGCAACCTTTATATTATAATATATGAAAAAATGTTTGTCCGACAAATATGTTGGGCATTTTAATAAGTCCGACACGTAGAACATGTCAAATGACAGGAATTATATTGATGGTAAATAGCAGTCTGATTTTTGCATGAAAGTTTAATGAAAGGGTAACAAATCAATTGGGAAATTCTGTCCGACAAAATACATGGGACGTTTTTGTAGTGTGACGTTCTAAACCTATAACCTGTTCCACAATTAAAACTTCCCCTGTTCCAGTATTCCCGTGCATCAAAGTTTGTCCGACTAGACACCGTTAAGCTATTAACACGTTGACGGACAGAACGTCTATAGACGTCTAATTTCCATTGATGTAATGTGACACAACGTCTATAGACGACATTTTTAAAATAACGGGTTGTGACGAAAAATCGGTAGATAATTCGTCAGATTACATCTACAGATGGATATGAAATGTGACACGACATCCATGGTCATCGTCCACATGTTTACAAAAAATATTAAACAAAAATATTAAGTTTCCATAAACTATAAGCGCTTAAAGAAATTCAGCAATTTCCCTATTCTACTTTGCAAAATATATATAGTGTCACAACACCTGCTTATACATTTGAGGCATTGTCCGTCAACGTGTTAAGTAACAAATTTTCAGCTTGCTATTAATCAACTTATTTTGGTACGCGGGATACAAACCTATTCGGACCGTGCAAGTTCGGCAAAGCGACACCTAGTTCTACGCTCTGCAACTTTATTCGCAATTTTAATTATATTTACCAATTATATTAGTCCTGGTTACTGGATAATTGTCAAGGCCATAGTCCAAAAAAATAATAAGAAGAAAAAATAAGATTCAGGTTATGTTATTAAAACGTAAACAATTGTATGTAGTAAATAAAATTAGTTATTAAAATGCAATACTGCAAGCAAAATACAATTAATTAAATTTACCTTTATATAATAATTGCATATCATATCAGTATTGTGGAGCAGCATATAATTTTTCTTCTTCAATGACAGTAGATATGAAATATACGTCAATTTGACAATTTCAATTGACAATATGAATTATTTAAGAAAGTTGCAATATTTCTCCGCTATTCGCGCACGATCGTTTCTCAATTCCCTTCCAAGTACTTGCACACCGCGAATATCCTTTTGACAAATAATCATATCAATGCAGAAAAATATAATTTGTGACAATGTTCTAATACTGTTTTCAATAAGAATAAAATATTTTTAATAATAAAATATAAAACAAAAAATAAATTTTTATTAAAATACATTGTGGTTTATTCTCATGTAAAAATATTCACTGAAGATTCTGATATTCTTTATAATCTAACCATTTTCTCTAAAACTCATACATCTGCCATAACTATCCAAATAATTTTTTCATGAGACATAGGTACACTGTATGTAAATGATATGCAAAGAACTAATGTAATAAAAATGTGTAGTTACACGCTGACAAATATAAAAGATTATGATTTCATTGTTCTTTATTTTGGCTCATCTTGTATTTGTTTACTTGTTTTAACAATTTGAATTAATTTTCATGCTTCCTCCATTCAGAAGTTTTTTCTCGCGATTATTTAAAAAGAGAACAAACAAAAAGGTAATAGCATGTTGTGTATGTAATATATTTTCGATAATTCTTGTGATACTAAATGATCCATTATTTTAAATTTATTTAATAGAGACCAGTACTGCAATTGGTTGATGGCCTTCGGAATGCTCAGGTTCCTTCAGGTTACAGTAGATTATCAGAATCACAGAGACTTCCATCTACAGGGTAAGAAAATTTTTAGTTGTTTACTCAATATTAATCATTCGATCGAGCGGCGCAGGATAGACAGGGTTGGAAACAAGGGGAGGAGGCCTATGTTCAGCAGTGGACTTTTGAGGCTGGATGATATAATCACTTAATCCTCGTATCATAGATATTCAGAGGGGCAATCGAAAATTAGCAAAAAATTATCAATTAGCAATATTGAAGTCATCGATAGGGTTAATAAGAGGGAAGAAATTATGCAGATAATTAAGAGGTGGAAGCTTGAATATTTCGGTCATATAGTAAGAGGTCCTCGTTATAGCCTGCTGCGTTTGATTATAGAGAGCTAAATAAGAGAGATGTAGAAGACAACGAACTTCCTGGTTACGAAATCTAAGGGAACGGTTTTTAGTCTGAGCTCTAACCAACTATTTAGAGCGGCTGTAAATAAAATAAGAATTGTCTTGTTGATATCCAACCTTCGATAGAAGATGGAACCTTAAGAAAAATAATCGAAATTCTGAAATACCCGATTTACTCTAATCGTATAGAAGAGGGTCTACTCACACATATTGTTACAAAACTTACTTTTCTATGATCTTTTAGACACTAATGTTTAGTTTTAGTTGACTTTATTTATTTTTAATAACTTACTTCTAAACAATCCTTTATTTCAATCCAACAATCCAATATATCCTTTATTTTACAAACTACGATATCTAATTTATTACACCAAATCTACTAATTTATCTAATTACAAATTCAAAAAATATACCGCGCCCGTTACATATCAAAGTACACCGACGGTTTCAAATTCACAACTAAACTTGGAATTCCAAAAATGTCTATTTATATAGTTATGTACAATTAGTCTACTGATTTCCAGAAAAATCGAAAGGTAAATATTATTTAAAGTATAATAAAAAAAGGTTTATCGATGGCCTTCTAGAAGCGCCGATTGTAACAAAAACAAGTTTCTATTTGTCTCGCCTGCAGAGAGGGGCAGACAGTTTGACGACAGAAGCTTCCGGAACGAAATAGGACAGGTTGTGAGCGGCCTATAAATAATGTCACATTGCCCCCTCCTTAAACGATGGTTCCTCCTGGAACCTTGTCGGGACTCGGAACTGGATGGTGATATCTGCAACTGGACCCTCTTTTACAACTCCCAGTTGTATACAAGTGGCAGGGGACGGTCTTCGCTCCGTACCAGTAACTATGCGGATTGCAACAGACTAACACCTGGACCTCGGTGTCTTTAAAAATTTCTTCTACCATATTTCGGATAACTCTCCAGTCATAACTGGCGGCATTCTAACTTTGGCATATCTAACTTTTGCACGTCGGACTCCAACACATGCTCTCTCAATTGAAATAATGCATCCCATACATCTTGGTAGGTAGGTTGGTCATGGACAGTGTCTTTTGTTACCAGATAGAATAGGTAACGTGATGCATCTTGGAGTTTCAATGCTTTGCCAGGAGCTGGCAGTTGGCATTGAAGTTCTGCAACTCGACCAAACTTCCTTCGAAAGGCGGATGCCAACCCTCGTGCGTCTTTGATACTGGCCGGGATGGTATGGGTCAGTGAATAGTCATCGGTAAGTGCGAGTAGATCTCGCTTTTCTTCAGTGGTAACACCATGTCTCGCTTTACCGGTACCTTCATAGGTCCCCATGAGCTCCTCAAACGTGAGGTCAGGTATTTCTCGAACTTGATTTACTTCCACTTCTTCATCTGCGTCGTGGTCTCCCTCGTACTTCGCCAAGCGGTTATGGTGGACTATCATCGGCTTTCCTCGAGGAATCTTGCTTATTCGGTAGATAACGTCGTTAATTTTCTTCACAATGAGGTACGGGCTCCCAGAACTTCTGCAACTTGGGAGAACAACCTGTTCGCTTCTTTGGATTATAAAGCCAGACTTTATCGTTCTCCTTGAAACATCCCTTGACTTGGGTATCGTACCGTTTCTTCATTCGGTCGTTAGCGATCTGAAGATGAGAACGGACCAACTCATGTATATCGTCCATTCTTCTTCGCAATTCATTCACATAATCCTCACCAGCCACATCTTCTCCAGGTTGACATCCAAACTCTAGATCACAGGGTAGACGCATCTCATGCCCAAATAGGACCTTTTGCTGGTGTTTGGCCCATTGATTCATTAACATCAGATCTATAGGTTATTGCGAAGAACGGAAGGTACTGGTCCCAGTCTCGCTGATGATTGGACACCATTTTTGTCAAATACTTGCCGACTGTCAAACTTACTTCTAAACAAATGAAAAACACTGAATGTATATCCTTTATTTTACAAACTACGATATCTAATTTATTTATTACACCCAATCTACTAATTTATCTAATTACAAATTAAAAAAAAATACCGCGCCCGTTACATATCAAAGTACACCGACGGTTTCAAATTCACATCTAAACTTCTAATTCCAAAAATGTCTATTTATATAGTTATGTACAATTAGTCTACTGATTTCCAGAAAAATCGAAAGGTAAATATTATTTAAAGAACAATAAAAAAAAGGTTTATCGATGACCTTCTGGAAGCGCCGATTGTAACAAAAACAAGTTTCTATTTGTCTCGCCTGCAGAGAGGGTCAGACAGTTTGACGACAGTAGCTTCCGGAACGAAATAGGTCAGGTTTCGAGAGGCCTATAAATAATGTCACAATATAAACATGATTTGCTCTCAACAATCACGAAGTTTAAAAACTCTCCCCAGCGCATCGAAAATTTTAATTCTGATTCAAAGAATCGACAGATTCCGGGAAGCACACGATGGTTGCAAATATCGTATGTATATGAGAAAGACCATTAATGAGTCTGTGGAGCTCTGCCGGGAGTGAGATAAAGCCACAGTTAAGTGGCTAAAAGGAATAATTCAGGGGTTGTTGCCATAGAAGGGTATCTCACTCATAATGTTCCTCATACGGAGATTCTTGTGACATCATGATATTTTCAACAATCCAACGCACATATTCTTAGAGGCATATAATAATAGATACTAAGAATTGCAGCTTCCAACAGGAGAGGATAGGCTACCAAAAAGTGCACTGAATGCTAGAATTCAGGGAAAGAGACCGGTTGGAAAGCCAAGAAAGCGCTGGGAAGACACAGTAAACAGCGACGCACAAACCCTTTTAGGAGTCTGTGTATGGAGATGAGCAGCCACAGACAAGCAAGGGTGGAGGCAAAAAATAAAGGAAGGCAAGGCTCAATTTGAGCTGTAGTGCCGTAGAAGAAGAAGAAGAAGAATTGCAGCCCCTGTCCAAAATCACAAACCATGGATTAGAAATAATGTCAGAAATATCACCATCTTAAGTCAAAACCAAATGAAAAATAACAAATCTCGTGGCGATGATAACAAAACTACGTGGAAATAAAATTATCTAGGCTTTGGCCAAACCAGACCTTCAAAATATTCACCATGTAGTTAAATACTGTCAGCTTGCATCTTCCACCAATTCTCACTATATCAATGTGTTCACTTTCTTTACTATCTTTATACCATCACTTTCTCCTAAACTTCTTTCAATACCATCATTGTTGTTTGTTTTCTCAGATCTATTTCTTGATGTGCCAGAAGTAGTTGGTCGATTTATTAATTTTACCTTTTTTAATTGGTTCATTATCTAAAGAACTATCAGAACTACTTAGGAGAAACTCATCACCAGATTCGTCCAATGGTTCATTATCTTAATCTGGAACTAAATGACTTGTTTTTGTGTGAATATGATATTGGGACCGTGCAAGTTCGGAAAAGCAACACCTGGTTTCTACGCTCTGCACTTTTATTCGCACTTTTAATTATATTGGCCAATCATATGGTCCTGGTTACTGGATAATTGTCAAGGCCATAGTCCAAAAAAAATAATAAGAAAAAATAAGATTCAGGTTATGTTATTAAAATGTAAATAATTGTATGTAGTAAATAAAATTATTTATTAAAATGCAGTACTGCAAGCAAAATACAATTAATTAAATTTACCTTTATATAATAATTGCATATCATATCAATATTGTGGAGTAATATATAATTTTTCTTCTTAAATGACAATAGGTATGAAATGTACGTCAATTTGACAATTTCAATTGACAATATGAATTATTTAAGAAAGTTGCAATTTTTCTCCGCTATTCGCGCACGATCGTTTCGCGTATCCCTTCTAAGTACTTGCACACCGCGAATACTTAATCGGTATTATTATTGTTTACAGGTCATGTACCAGTCGAGATATTCAACTCCAATGTCTGGACGCACGTGCTTTATTACAACGAACTGCAACTTCCACTCCAGCCAGTAGTCTAGATTTGGAATGGGAGCATGAAACTTTACCTGCATCTATGATTCACGATCCATCTGGTAGCTCATGGTAAATAGTTCTCCATTACTTTCTAATTTACTTACTAACTTCCGTTTATAAATTTGAACCTTTCTATCTGTTATTGCAAGGTTGACAAGGAAAACATTTTCGATTTTAATGATTTATCTTGTTCTAGGTCTTCTTTTATTATTTTCCCTGTACAGTCTTGTTGAACGATTGTTTTTGATCTATATCTATCACTAATATTAAAGTTCTAAAAGATCTATTACAGATAACACCAGAAAGATTTTTGTATACTACATTTAGCAATGTAATTGGCTTATGATTCTGGCATTCCCTCTTATCGCCTTTCTTATATATTGGCTGTTTAAGGCCAACTGTCCATTCCTCCGGCATTTGCTCCTTGGTCCATACTAATATTATTAGATAATGAATTTATTCGCCGCAGTTTGGATCCTCCATGTTTTAATACATACATTTGTATGACAATGGACAAATAATTGAGCAGGTAACGTCCATAAAATACAAGACGATTCAGTGAAACGGTACGATTTGACAACGCTGCTGACGATAAAATAGAGGAGCCGCGGGCTTGCGACGTAAACGTTGTGAATCTAGAGAGTGGGAAGTTTAGTTATCATAGAGACGTGGTCGGGTGAACAACGCGCATTTGCTGTGAAAGTTTAATGCAAAAATGGTGAAAGTTTTGTGCTTGCACCACGAGCGTTTCGTTTACAATGCCATTTACCGCCTCGCGCTGCAGTTCCGTCTAACATGGCTATTAAGACTTGGGTTAGGAACTTTGAAGGTAGTGGTTCTACATCACAAAAAAGAGGTGGCAGTATCAGGACTGCTCACACACCACAGAATATTGAAGCGGTGCAAAATTCATTACACGCGAGTTCTTGAAGATCCCTGCGACGACGACTCGCGTGTAATGAATTTCGCACCGCTTCAATATTCTGTGGTGTGCGAGCAGTTCTGACACTGCTACCTCTCTTTTTTGTGATGTAGCACCAGTGGCGCACCCGGGGGGGTTTGGGGGTTAAAACCCCTCCCAGGGCACATAAAAGATAGTAGGAAAATTTAACTTGCCTTTCACAAACAATACAAAAAAATTTCGGTGCCCAAACCAACCCCCCCCCCCGAGGGAAATTCTAGGTGCACCACTTTCATAGTTCCTAACCCAAGTCTTAATAGCCATGTTAGACGGAACTGCAGCGCGGGGCGGCAAGTGGTATCGTAAACGAAACGCTCGTGGTACAAGTACAAAACTTTCACCATTTTTGTAATTTTCACAGCAAATGCGCTTTGTTCACCCGACCACGTCTCCATGGTAACTAAACTTCCCCACTCTCTAGATTCTAGATACACAACGTTTACGTCGCAAGTCCGCGCCTCCTCTATTTTATCGTCAGCAGCGTCGTCAAGTCGTACCGTTTTCTGAATCACCTTGTATTTGGGAGCAAATGTCAATAGCCAGTGTAACCCGAAAAAAAGAAATCCTATCAAGAATCGAACAAGCTATTAAAACACTCATGAACATGAAATCATTTTGTACAAGATCAGACCTTAGCCTGGAGTTCAGAATCCGAATGATCAGATGTGTCTTGCTATGTGGCTGAGAAAGTTGAACAATGGACTCTTTGATATACCTTTGAGATGAATATACAGGGTGTTTCATTAACAATTGTCCATATCGTAACTGGAGAAACCTTAGCACAAAATACGAAGATTTGACCCAAAACACTTAAGGCGCGTTCAAAGTGACATGAAAATCGTCCTTCGTACTGCCCTCGTCATGCGCATTATAAAAAATGCGTTCCAAGCGAACATGAACGATGATTCGTATCGTACACTGTGTTGTTCCAAGCGATCCATGTACCCTTTCGAAATCGGTAACTGAACGGTCCTTTTGATACATGCCTTCAAGCAGAAACTAGTTGTACTGACTTGCGCAGTTAGGATTGTTTTCATTTTTACTGGGCACTGCTATAGATCAGCTGATGATTCAATAATAGAATAATCCACAATCCACGCTATTAATACTTGTGAATCTTGATTTTCCTTTAAATAATTATTATTAATTCTTTTTTTTTAATTAATCTTAAAAATATGAATAATTTATTATTATTTTTTTGTAGAAGACAGCGATGTTATGTCAAATATCGATTCTGAGGAAGATTTTTAAGTTGAAATGATAAATTTTATAAAGAAATGATAAATTTCTTACTACTACTAGTGGTACTCGTACTGAAAATGGTTCTGGCGCAACGGGCGCAACTCAAACTTGAAATGGTACACAAATACGTTCCAAGAGTGTTAGGTACCGGTAATCGGGTCGGGATCGAATGAAAACCGTTCAAGGGCGATTCTGCGCATTAAAACAGTCAATTCGATTTCGTGGCGGTTCAAGGGATCGTACAAATGTGTCGTCTTGGAACGAACCTTTAAATAAAATATTTGTCCTTACCGAGATACAGAGTGTTTTATTACAAATATTCTAAAATGATTTTAGCCCATTGTTCAAGCACCTTTTAATATTTTTTGTTCAAACTTGACACACAGTTTACACATGATGGGGTACTTTAACTAGTCTTAAAAGATAGTTTTCCGCTGTTACCAGAGGCGTGCTGTAAGGATATATACTTAATTTTCGCCCCTTTTCTCCCTCACAATCTACTCCACTGTCGTAATAATCATTTCAGCATGTTTTTTTGATTCTTTGTTACTTTTTACATAAATATCATCCTTTTGTCTCATTGCGATAAAGTAAGTAGTTTTCAAGTTATTTGCGTTTAAAGATAATGGATTCCATAAGACTATGTACTTTAAACTACATTCAATAAGATTATGGTCCGGTTTCACTAACACCAAATAAATCAATGAATAAAATCGTGAAGTTATTCGTCGAATAAAATTTATTAGACGTTTACATTTTTATTTTGTTTCAATATAATTTTGATAATTTAAAGTTAAACTGACGAATTTAGTTTCTTATAGATATTTACAGCGAGATTAACTTGCCAATTTATTCGAAATTGCGAGATTAAACATATAAATAAATAAAATAAGTCTTATTTGATGTTAGTAAAATGAAGAAATGTCAGTTTATTGGTCGAATAACTTTATTCATAGAATAAACTACTATTTGTCGTTGGTGAAACCGGCCATTAGTGTTTAAAATACATAATCTTATTGAATCCATTACATTAAAACGCAAATAACTTGAAAACTACTTACTCTATCGCATTGAGACAACTGATGATGTTTACGTAAAAAGTAACGAAGAATAAAAAAACATGCTGAAATGATTATTACGACAGTGGCGTAGATTGTAAGGGGGGAAAAGGGGCGAAAAGGAACTATATATCCCTACAGCACGCCTCTGGTAACAGCGGAAAACTATCTTTTAAGACTAGTTAAAGTACCCTAGCATGTGTAAACTGTGTGTCAAGTTTGAACAAAAAATATTAAAAGGTGCTTTAACCATGGACTAAAATCATTTTAGAACATATGTAATAAAACACTCTGTATCTCGGTAAGGAAGAATATTTTATTTAAGTGTTTTGGATTAAATCTTCGTATTTTGTGCTAAGGTTGCTCCAGTTACGATATGGACAATTGTTAATGAAACACCCTGTATACAGATATGTTGAGAATTCCATGGGTACAAAAAGTTTCTAACTTTAAGAGGATTCGCACATTCCAGGTTCCAAATTTTAAATCCATAATCATGTTCATTTTTATTTGCCGTTCGTTGAGTTCGTCGTTGTGAGATCCGTCCGTTTGTCTTATCCATTGTATTCGCAACAATCAGGTTCTACAAAGGAGGGTTTTTAGCCCTTCATTCATCGAAGGTTCAAGACTCCCGTCTTCGTCGGCCCTGACCCCACCTTCCACTGGGGTTGCTTACCCAATCTCCAGTGGAGTTGCTCAGGTTACCGGTGTGTATCAACTTGGAGGTTAAGGTAGGTATTGAGTATGAGAAGCTAAGTGACGCTAGAAGTATACGGCATCCTGTATTGCGCTTCACTATCCTTTACGGTGAAACATAATCCGTTAATAAAACTACTGAGAACAAAGAACATCGACACACGGGATATAAGAATAATAAATAATCTGTATTATGAACAAGAAGCTGTTATAAGAATAAATAATTTAAACACCAATAAAACAAAAATCAAAAAGAGGCGTTAGACAGGGCTGTGTCTTGTCGCCTCCCTGTTTAATGCATACTCAGAAGAAATATTCAAAAAAGCATTAGAAGATGAAGTAGCAGGCATAAAAATAAATGGCCTACCCATATGTGAAATTAGATACTCCGATGACACAATACTAATAGCAGAAACTATTACAGATCTACAAAGAATTTTAGATAAGGTTGTTGCAACGAGTGAAGAATTTGGTCTGTCACTAAACATAAAGAAAACAAAATGCATGGTTATATCAAAGAAAAATATTAGAAACATCAATCTACACGTAAATAATAAGACGATAGAACGAGTTCAGAATTATAATTATTTAGGGACAAACATTAGTGAAACAAACGATTATACCAAAGAAATACGAATTAAAAAAAAAAATAAAACGGGATAATACCCGAAGGTTGGCTGTATACCATCTAGTTAAATAAAATTAACATGAAGTAAAACTCCCTAGTGTAGTTGGTATATTTAATAAAAATTATAAAATTTTTTAAAAATCCAAACGGATTACGTTCAAAACGTTTTCGGACTTATCAGTCCATCATCAGTGAACTCTCTGTCCTTGCTTCAAATTGAGTTCAATGTAGACCTAATTATAAAAAAATCTCTTAATTAATGGAGTAGAGCATCATGTTCCTAGTACTAATCCGTTGGCATCCAATGTAAGCCAAATTGTAGATCAGATTTCACCATGTAGTTAGAACATACATCTTGACCAGTGTTTGGCATTGTGGCTATTTAGCAAGGACAGAGAGTTCACTGATGATGGACTGATAAGTCCGAAAACGTTTTGAACGTAATCCGTTTGGATTTTTAAAAATTTTTATAATTTTTATTAAATATACCAACTACACTAGGGAGTTTTACTTCATGTTAATTTTAAATACGAATTAGAATAGAAAAGGCTAGAAGTGCATTTACTAATATGAAACGAATATTATGTAGTAGAGACCTCACCCTAAATCTTAGAAAGCGAGTACTAAAATGTTATGTATTTTCTGTTCTTTTGTATGGTGCGGAGACATGGACTCTTAATAAACAATGCCTCAATAGATTGGAAGCATTTGAGATGAGGACGTATCGAAGAATCTGAGAATCTCCTGGACAGACAGAATAACCAATGAGGAAGTACTAAGGAGAATACAGAACAGCAGGGAGATACTGGATTCCATCAAAATAAGAAAACTTCAATACTTGGGTCATATAACACGTGGTGACAGATATGAACTCCTAAAATTAATTAGGCAGGAAAAGATTCAAGGAAGGCGCAGCATAGATAGGAGAAAAATGTCCTGGCTGAGAAATCTGAGAGAATGGTTTGGATGCAGCTCAATTGAACTCTTTCGGGCTGTAGTGTCAATAGCAATGATGATTGCCAACCTTCGGCGCGGAGATGGCACGTAAAGAAGATCCTTTACACACCAAAAGGGAGACCATTATTATTAAATTTAGTTCTATGATGTAATTATTAAACTTAAAGTTGTCTAACATTTTAGGACGGCACTACCAGAGGACATATCTTGCTGTCCGACTACATCGCATACCCATAATTCCGAAATGAACGCCAACGCAAGCGACTCTGATTGGTCAAGAGTGTCTTCTGCCAATTCACTAGAATGGGACAACGTACAAAATTCGATACAAGCTGAGGGCAGTCCCCCAATTTCTGAACTAGATACTGATACACAGTTTCTACTGGGCGAAATCGAGAGGCTCACAAACAAAACTCTAGAAGAGACGGGAAAGGAGTTATTTAGCTGATTTTGAACTTAAATATGGCGTTTGTTTCAATTTATTGATAATATGCTGGTTAGTATAAATATAAATGTATGTAAATAATAGTAATGAAATTTTGAAACTTTGAAGTGATTGAGCACAGTAAATTTGGTTTTAACTTTTTTATGTGAGTATAACTGAATAATATTAAGAAATTTGACAATGCTGGATTAACTTTGATTTTTTTATTATGTAAGTAAATGTCATTGAACTAAAAAAATGTTTCAAAAATATTAAAGATTTAGGTTTATTTCGGTGTTACTTTAATCGAAAAACGTTGAGTAGTTAAATAATAATAATAGTCTCCCGTTTTATACCGCTGACGCGGCTTTGGGATTATAGCAGGGTAGTCTGCTATATCTAGGGCCTACGGTATACAAGGAAGGTAACAGGGCCAGTGCTACGCTTCTGAGTAGTTAAATAATGGACGTAAAATTCATATCTTATAAAAAATCACTATACTTCATTTTTATATATTTCTTTGACGTCATTCATCTCTATTTTCAACCGTTTAAATGCAATCAATCAATTATACACAGCAACAGTGGCCTAACCCCAAATGAAGTTTTGAGATAAACGCAATCTTTGTATTCGTATTTCCATAGTGCTTGGGATGGTGTTACAAATTAGGTAGTGCCATTTAGCCAAATATAGAGGTAGGATGTGTTATGGAAGTAATTTCAACGCGTTCTGCGATGAAATAGACTATTTCGAAGGAATTTCAAAATTTTTATTTAGTCGCAATAAAATTATAAAAGACACCTTTTGAACAAAATTAAGGCAATTTTAGTGTAAAATACTCGTACAAACACATTAACTATTCCATGAAATACAAATATTATTACAGCAAATATTAATTATGATACGGTTTCTAGGTGCAGATTGTTTGAACGATATTGGTTAAGAAACGCGTGGCAATGAAACAATGATGGACGCAAGTCTAACTGAATAGTAGATAATACTAACACCTAGCAGTGACTAACATGTCGAGTGCCGAGCTTTTGAAAATGCGTCATTTCGCGCACCTTGCCAAAAATAATGGTCTGATAAGTAACCTTTGAAATGAAAAACGTATTTTTTCTGAAAATTCTTTTATGTTATTCGATATAGTGTCCTTTTACCTCAATACAAGGATTCCAACTTTTTATACTGTGCGAACAATACAGTTCTGGAAGCTTTGAAAAATAGCTGTTTGTTTCTTCAATGATATCTTCATTCGAGCTAAATTTTTTATTTACGAGCCATCTCTTCAGATTTGGAAAAACATAATCGGAGGGGCTCAAATCAGGAGAATAAGTCTGATAAGAAAGCAATTCGAACCGTAACTCATAAATTTTTAGTGAGATTGCAGCGCCCCAATCGGCAAAGGAGGTTACTTATCAGACCACCAGATAGTATTTGCTGCACATACCATTTAATGCTAAAAAGTTTCAAAATTTCAGAATTTAAATTATTTTGAAGTATAATATGCGTAGAGGGATGCGATTCTGTCTCGTCGTCAACTTGTTATAAAATTTTTAAGTCAAAGTCTTAAAACATAAAAGGTAAAACATAAAACTATTATTAATTGCAGATGCGACAATGTATTAAGTGACAACTAAATACTGATTTTTATATTTATTTTAAATTTATTGATTATATTTTTACTGACACTTTATAAATCTTTATGTCGAATACAGATATCACATCCCCCTATTTAAATTAAATATATATGAAGAATATCCAATATAACAGTTTTTACCTATTTTATACATATATAATGTGTGAATGGGCCTATAAAAATAGTTTATAAAAAAGTAATACATAAATATCATAAATATGCAAAAAAGACTATACCATGCATAAAATTTGTTGCTTCATTGTGATTCAGTCCCATGAATTTTTGAAATTAGTCAATTAATGGAAATTTGCTGCATATATTTTGCTGCATTAATTTTTGCTGGTATGGTTATAATAAATTAAATAAATATGTGATAAACTTTTAGTAATAATCGGCAAAATGTCCATGCAATCTAAGATTTTGTTAGCTTTAATGTATAGAAATATTTATAAGTATCTGTCTACCGCCAAGAAATTATAATATTACTTTTTTTTTAATTCTGAAGGGTGATATAACCCAGTAAATAATTCAGTACCTTTTCGAACCCCGTAAATAATATAGCGAACCAACACTAGCACAATACACTAGACTGCAGAGATTACGGTGGGCAGGGCACGTGGTCCGCATGCACGAGAACAGAATCCCCAAAAAATTGCTAAATGCAAGAATTCAAAGAACCAAAAAAAGATGGGAAGACGAATTAGGTGACGACGCTAAAAACTTATAAAAACGCGTTCATGAAAAAGTAAATCGAGATGATTGGAGAAGCTTGCTGAAGAAGGACAAGGTCCGGTTTGGGCTGTAGTGCCATTGGATGGATTAGTCCTAAAACATGCTAAGATTTGATGATGAAAAACTAAAACGAAAAAAATAAAACATGTATGTATGTATCGGTTGTAGAACGTCTTTCGACGTTGTCCGATGCCTAACTTCCACGTCCTTCTATCATCCCATTGGCCATCTCTAAGATCCCTTGTACTCATTGCTTTGGTTACCCCTTCTTTCCATGTCTTTTTGGGTCTTCCTCGTTTTTTGCGGTTTGGTGGTACCCGCCCACTGTATAATCTTTTTGGGCAATCTTGTGTCTTCCATTCTTTGAACATGACCATACCAAATCAACTGTTTCCTCTCAATGTCTGTTGTTAAGTAACCATCTATTCCAATTCGTCGTCTTACTTCCTCATTTCGAACTCTTTCCCTACGGGATATTATACCTAACGATCTTCTAAACACATCCATTTCTACAGCTTCTAATTTTTTCCTGTTGTTCTCTGTTATTCTCCAAGTTTCTGCTCCGTAAAGTAGGCTGTTTTTAATAAGTGTTTCATAGATGTTGTATTTTCGCTGTATTCCTATTTCGGAGCTCCAAAGTATTCCATTTAGGCAGCCAATTGTTCTTCTAGCTTGTGTTACACTTTTCTTTATTTCCTCATCGTCTTTTCCCGTTCTATCGAAGATTACTCTAAGGTACGTGTATTCACTACATGATGTGATTTCTTCATTATCCTCTAGTTCGATGTTGGATAACTCAGCTCCTATGGGCAGGTATTTAGTTTTTTCCACATTAATTTCCAAGCCCCACTGTTCATATTCCTCCTTTAGTTTTCTTGCCATATACTGTAGATCGTCTTTATCATTAGCTATGATGACTTGGTCATCAGCAAATTGTAAGGTATATAAATAAACCTCTCCGAGGTCTATACCCATACCGTGGCATTTACGTTTCCACTGGTTTAGTGCTTTTGCAACATATATCTTGAACAAAGTTGGTGAAATACAGCAGCCCTGGCGCAGACCCTTGTTAACGATGAAATTTTTAGATAGTATGTTGCCAATTTTTACTTGTGATGTAGAATTTTCATATAGATTTTTTAAGGCTTTGATTAGAGTGTAGCTGATGTTAGTTTCTTGTAGTGATTTCCACAATTTAGTCACAGGAACGCTGTCGTATGCTTTACGGAGGTCAACAAACATGAGATGGGTCTGTTGATTGGTTGCTGATTTTTTTTCAATTAATTGTTTTAGACAGAAAACATTATCTGTGCAAGTCCTTCCAGCGCGGAAACCAGCCTGTTCTTGTTCTAAAAAATAAAACATGCTAAGATGAATTAAAACCAAAAGCATTAACGCAGTTAGCAATGCCCTTTGAATTTAATCGATATACATGAGCATACTCCATAAAGTCTCATATACAATTCAAATAGTCTATACCAGTGATGGCGAAACTTTTGAGCTCAGTTTGTCAAAAGTAAGTAGGCAAAGAGTTCAAAAGAACGGCCTCACACAGGGAACTGTTTCAGCTTTTTTGCTTTTCAACATAGATACAAACGACCAACCCACGCCGACTGAAACCAAGCACTTCCTCTATGCGCTATGCTGACGATCTCGCAATATGTGCCCAAGGAAACACTTATTTTGTATTTGCTGTCTTTTTCTATAAATAACAAACGTTTGTTATAGAAAAAGACAGCAAATACAAAATCAGTGATTGATGTGATCGTTCATGGGTATTCTTTCATTTTTCCGACTGTACATGAGCATACTCCATAAAGTCTCATATAAAGTGCTAGTCAAAATTCCGTACCCCCTTCGTATCTTTTGAACGATTATACCTATAATAGTGAAATTTGGAGGGAGGAAATAAACAGACGTAAGCTTCCTAACTAGTCATGACAGGTGACGTAATTATGACACATGACTTTACAGCGCCACTGTGACAGATAATTTTAAATGGGACCTTATGGCAAGTGATACCTCGTTTGAAAGGTATTGAAAATACCTATTCAGTCATTCTAATTTTGTTTCAGTTTAAGCTAATTTTGATGAATAAATGAAATAAATATAAAATTGTAGGTTCGCATTTAATTAATAAAAATTCAAAATTCCGCATATGATTACTTATCAAAAAGGTTGACGTTGACGTAAAAACTACTATAGAATTGAAAAACGTCAACTTTATTGACAAAAAAAAACATAGCCGGACATTTGAATTTTTATTAATTAAATGTCAAGCTACAAAATTATATTTATTTAATTTATTTATCAAAATCAACTAAAACCCAAAAAAATTGTAAGGTAATGACTGAATAGGTATTTTGGATACCTTTCAAATGAGGATCACTTGCCATAAGGTCCCATTTAAAATTATCGGTCACAGTGGCTCTGTAACGTCATCTGTCACTATTACGTCACCTGTCATGACTAGTTAAGAAGATTACGTCCGTTTATTTCCTCCCTCTAAATTTGACTATTATAGGTATACCCGTTCAAAAGATACGAGGGGGGGGTACGGACTTTTGACTAGCACTGTATAATTCAAATAGTCTATACTGGTGATGGCGAAACTTTTGAGCTCGGTGTGTCAAAAGTAAGTAGGCAAAGAGTTCAAAAGAACGGCCTCCCACAGGGAACTGTTTCAGCTTTTTTGCTTTTCAACATAGATACAAACGACCAACCCGCGCCGACTGAAACCAAGCACTTCCTCTATGCGCTATGCTGACGATCTCGCAATATGTGCCCAAGGAAAAGCGATCTTAAAAACAATGACTGACCTACAGAATTCCCCGAGACCCAATCCTGCTAAAACCCAAGTCTGCACCTTTCACCTTCGCACAAAGGAAGCGAAACGAAAACTCCAATTTACGTGGAATGGTAATTCATTAGAACACACAGCATAAAAACGAGAGGGAAAGTAACAACTAGGAACAGCATACTCAGAAAGGCGAGAAGTAAATGGGATGCATGTCCTGTTGTCTAATAACAACGACACAGGCACTTCAACTGTGTTGAATATGCGTGCTTCGTTTGGGGGCACATTTGCTCACACCAAACAAGTTGATACTGCGCTAAATGAGACATCCCATATAGCACACAACGTCCGATGTACGTCCATATAACGTACATTTAAAGTCCAAACGTCCATGGACCAAAACTGGACGTACTATGTACGTACATTACGGGACGTCCATTGGACGTTGGATTTCAACGTACATTGGACATCCATTTGTGGTCCATGGATATTTTACACAAAACGCGACTATTATATTAAGTCCCAATACAAACTAAATGAGAATCTTCTTGACAACGTTGTCGCTCTTCGCGCTATCGGTCGTGAAAGTTAGTATTAGGCAGGTACTTTTAGGGGATTATCGCTGTTAATTGTTGTGGAATACTGAAGGATGGTTTATTTATGATAATTCACAGAATGGCAAACGCGCTTGTAATATACAACAACGGTACTGACTCTAAAAATAGTTTGGAACAGAAACAGAACAGAGATTAAACCTCTTTTAATGTGCATGCTTCCTAGGGCGTCATTATCTGAATCTCGTTTTTATGAAAATACATCCTGCGTGATATATTTGTGTTTTCTGTTTATCGTGCAAGTGCAGTCGTGCATTAATGAAGTTCCTAGTTCCTATAATAAAGTATATATTATAATGAAGTTATAGTAAAGAGAAATAAAAAGGTCTTTTGTGTAATATGTTTAAGTATAAGTTTAGTATTATAAGGAACTATTTCCTATAAAGGCTTTTTGCTATGTATTCACAAAATTATAGATACTAGATTTCTTTCTGAAAAGTGCCCTACAAATGTCCATAAGACGTACATTGAATGTACATAAGGTGTACACTGAAAGCTTCAATACAACGTACAATGTACGTTTGTAGCGGACGTTCTATGGACGTCCAATTTTGTGAACTCTGGACATTCGTTGGACGTCCATCGGATGTCCATTGTACCTTAGCGGGACGTCCATTGGACGTTCCAATGTACACAGATGTACGTCCATTGGATGTCCATAAAACGTACTTGTGCTATCTGGGATGCGGGAGGTCAGAAGTAACGGATGCATGAAACTGACGCTATTCTCTAATCTATATGTTACCGGCCAAACCCTAATGTATGTTTGGCCTAGGCCAAACTAGTTTGTCTTGAGCGCGTTAGGATAAACTAGTTTGGCTTAGGCCAAACTAGTTTGTCCTAAACGCGATAGGATAAACTAGCTTAGCCAAGGCCAAACTAGTTTATCCTGATATTAATAAGGACAATGCAGGATAAACTAGTACGGCCTAGTATAAACAGTACAGTAGGACCTACAAAGCCAAAAAAATGGATAAACTGGATAAAATACTCTGAAATTGGATGTATAAATCAATCATTTTTATTAACATGATAATGATTCGGCATAAATTAATGGACAATTGAAAATACAAACAATCATATAAAAAATATTCAGTGTTATTTAATAAAAACAATAAATTATACCTCAATTATAAAAATTATTATGTTTTTCATGGAGTGCTTTGGCGACACTTAAAATTGCGTGATATCATCGTCTTCTTGCACTTGCATCTGTTTATGGAACATTTTTTGTTGCAGGTGTATTTGAAAAATAAAAATTGTTCTGATTCAACTGAATCTCTCGTAGCTGCAACCATTAACGATATTTTAGAGCCTTGGTTTAGGACTTAGCAGCAAGAAATCATAAATGACATTCAGGATGAAGATAACTTAAGCAAGATAATAGACAATAATTTTAATGTTAACCTAAGAGAAGACGTCAGAAACCTCAAAAGAAGTCATCTCAGAAACATCATTGGATATTTCTGAGGGATTTTACAAAGTTTGCAGTGTTCTTCGGATACCATATTCTGGGTTTATTTTTTCTTACTTAACACATTCACGGATACAACTTCATATGCAGACAGTCACGTCGCTTTGTAAGTGTCTGCATATGCAGTTGTGTCCACGAATGTGTTATGGTTTGTTTTTTAACCAGGAGGATTAAACTAAAAAGACTGATTCACACCCAAGAAAGTCTCTAGAGAAATCACCAAATACATCTTCTTTTTTGGATGATCATGTCGGCCCCCGACGGTAATCCATAAATATTATGTTATATTAATATGTCGCTAAAGAGTTCTAAAAACAACTGCTTTTTATATAAAAGCAGACTAAAAATCTAAAAATTAAAGGAATAACGCAGAAAACACAGAAAATCGCCGATATAACTTAATTAACCTATGCAATGCCAATAGTGTAAAAAGTTGATAAATGTCATTAGTGTCAAAATTTTATAACAGTGTAGTAAACTTGCCTGCGGTTGGACCAATTACAAACAAGCATTTTAGCGTAAATTTGAATCACTTCTCTTGGTTAAAAAACAAAAATTGCTCCACAAACAGATTCAAGTGCAAGAAGGCACCATGCACCAAAGCACTCGATAGAAAAATAAATAATAATTTTTATAATTGAGGTTTTTTATAATATGATTGTTTGTATTACCAATTGTCCATTAGTTTTAACGACTAATCATTATCGTTTTAATAAAAACATTTATCTTACATCCAATTACAGAGTATTTTATTCAGTTTATCTATTTATTTTGGCTTTGTAGGTATACTATTGTAATGTTTTATACTAGGCGGTACTAGTTTATCCTGCAGTATCCATATTAATATCAGAATAAACTAGTTTGGCCTAGGTTAAACTAGTTTATTATATCGTGTTTAGGACAAACTAGTTTGGCCTAGGCCAAACTGATATCGGGTTTGGCCGGTAACATATATGAAGCAGCGGGTTTTGCAGAACCCTCAACACGCAGAACACCACAAAATAGACTAAACTCCAGGAAAAGCTTCCTTGGAGCAGTGCAGGATGAACCACCCGCGGTTCAATGGACGGCCAATCTCTGGACTTTAAAAGTGGAAAACTATGAATAAGATAAGAACGGGGGTCGCTCCAGTAAAATCAAACATGGTAAAATGGGGGGAAATAGACCCATGATGTGAACTGTGACTGTGGAGAAATACAGAATATGGAACATCTAATTAGATGCAGAAACTGTCCTCATGTCTTCCTGTCCTCAAAGATTTTTGGCTCGCCAGCAAAGATGGAACCGACGTAGCCCGATACTGGGCCGAAATTATATGAATGACACGTTAACATATTTTAAATCAGTAAGAGAAATCAATCTCTAGTGTAAATAGGTCTTGATAGAATCCGTAACTTATATACTACATATTTTGAAATATCACCCAAAATAGATTCCGTGTCTAAGAAACAACATTGTGCCTTTAGTTTAGTAAAATTTATGAATTTTTTGGCGGTTAATTTACTGTCCTTTGTTTCCACCCATAATTGTTTATTTCTACTGCTGTTAATACATCCTCCAAGGATGTTTAGAATATCAATATGCATGTTAGATAAATGTTGTTTAAAAAATATTATGAATTGTTAACAAGATACGAAAAATCGGACAGTAAATATGTATTTAAACTTTATTGAATACTTGGTATGTCTTACTACAGGGTGTAGTGTTTTCCTTTAAAATAAAACAATAAAATGTAGTTTTTATTTCTGCGAGAAATAATTTTAAAGTTTTACTAGGTTGCAGAGAAACTGTTAACTATGTTAAAACTGTACAAGACTGTAAATTTTTCTCGTAAAGACAGAGAATTCAAAAATTCATTATTTATGTAGGTAGAGTATTTACCAAATGCATAGAACTAGTAAAATACAACGATTTGCAGGAAAAGGAAATAACTGTTGCTTATAATTGCATAAAGAAATAATAATTGTTCTATTATAATTATTATTCATTCGAATTATAATTTTCACTTACACTTCATGCAAGTATTTTCAAAAGGTATATTGGTAGACATACAGTACTTCATCTTTTCGGCAATATTTTTTTATTGTGAATGATACAAATAACTACTATGCAAAAAAGATGCTTAGAAGGCTATTCTACTACGTAACATTCCTCTGGCATGTGCCAAAAATTTCTAGTGAAGTTCATTTACTCCCCAGGATCTTTTTATGTTGTAGAGATTCAATTAAAAGCTCTTTGACAAAAGCGATGTATACACCGTTACAAACAATAGGATATATGAAAAGAACTGCAAAGGATATCTTTTAATTGGAAAATACAGGATATTACAGTATAATCTGCAGAACTTGTAACCAAAAATATATAGGACAAACCATTCGATGAATCTCCGCTAGACTAGATGAACTACGCAAGACTAAATCTAGTCTAGACTAAATCTAACTAACGCATTATTAAATGTCAAACTTGCTTGTATTTTGTTATAATAGATTCATTTATTTATAAGAAAAGAAAGCTACATATTTTTCCAGTTGTAGACTTTTTTTAGATAAACAACTTACTAAAAGTGTACCTTGTAACATTAAAAATACAAATATTCTCATTTGAAAGCTGTATAATGATTTAAACAATCTATATTTAAACAAATTAAAAATTTTTTTTTCTCTGATTCTGGCTTTGGTTTAGAACTAGAACCTTTAGCCACGTAATTGTATAACTTATCACTAAGTCAGGGGAGTAATGTGTAGTGTGTGTGTTGAGTAAGTGTCTTGTTACTTTGCAAAGTCGACGTCATTGTCTTTGCAAAGAGACGCTAATTGTTTCCGAACGTCTGCGGTCCCTCCGGTGAGTACCGATCCCACAAGGACAGAAACTATTTTTCATTTATTAATTTATAATAAATGAAAAATTTCTGCCCTGGTAGGATTCGAACTCCCGACCTTTCGTTTCAAAGGTAGGCGCTCTTACCACTGCGCCACAGAGGGGAAATTAAAATTGATTGTTATAATAAATAAATTAATTTATTATAACAAAACAAAAGCAAATTTGACATTTAGTAATGCGTTAGTTGGCTCTACTCGAGTTACTTGGGAACAAAAAAAGAATGAAGAAAATTGCTCCATGGGAAGCCGAGAAAATGCATTTTTTTAACGTATACCGATTTTGAACTTTGAGATTACGTTTTCTCCAACCTAATTTTTGATTGGAATTTTGCTATTTTTGTCAATTTTCACTCGTAATATCGATAGTTTTTATTATAATAATATATGTTATGAGTATTTTAAAGATATGAAAATTGGTGTGGAGAAAGAGGACAAAAATAAAAAGGTGATGGTTCGAAAATTATGATCCTATTGTTTAAACCTTTGCCGTAAATGCCGGTAAACTTTGACCAGTTGTATCTCAGGAACCACTCATCAGTATTAAAGTTTTTTTATTTTTAAAGAAGCATCCTGCCACTTTTTTCCAATACCCGTTTCATGATTTAATTTAATTTAATCTTTTCCGAGATATTCTATTTGTTTATAAGCCAAAAAGTTGTTTATAATTTTAAAATATTCCTGGGGCCGCTTAAATAGTCAAATTTCAATTCTGTAAAGTAGATTAGATAGGTACAGTGTTTTTTTATACAAAAATCATAGTTATTCTTATGTATAATAATTATTTTGGTTGTTATAGCGACCGTAAATTTTTAATTAATAATTCAATTGTTGCTAAACTGTTCATTTAATTTCCATCGGCTTCTGGAAATATAATTTGTACGAAAAGGGCTTTTATATTACCAAGTTATTTAATTATTGATAAACAATTACTTATCTAAAATTTTAGTTGAAAATTAATGATTTTGTTGGAAAAACCCGTTGTTTCGGGGAAAATTTTCGTCGACGTAAATCGGGAAACACACGTCTATGCAGAATTTAATTACAGTGAATTTTTATTTGGGTATTTTTGGTGTAGAGTTAAAATTTTTGGAGTTATAGAGCAAAAATTAAAAAAAAACACGATTTTCGGGCGCCATTTTGTTTATAAAAAAAAGTAGCAAAAGACTATCTGCGGACTTTGCATACCTATATTATTAATATATACTTTCATAAGATTCGATTCCAGCAATAAAATTTCTGGTAAATAACTTTTCCCAAAAATGGCCTATTCTCCGATAATTTGCCCAGACTTTTTCTCCGTGTCTGACTCTCATTTTCAAATGATTCAGTTTGAAAGGTTCTTTGATTTTTAAGTGTTGCAGAGATTGTGAAGATGTGCTTTTAAAAGAGTCAGACTGACATATGAAATTTTGTAGATTCACTTTGTAGATGTTATGCAACGTTTCGTTATTTGTGTTTAGTATTCTAAATTTGTTAAAGGAATAATTTATTTTAAGCAAAATTATTTCTACTCACGATCATGTATTTCACTAGTTCTAAAAATACATCATTGAAGTAAATGTTTAGAGAACTAGACGTTAAATTAGAGAAACAAAAATATAACTAGTTCCACCCAAAAGTGGTTGTGTTTAATATTATATACTTTTTGTTGCAATAAAGGAATAGAAAATGTGTTAGAATAGATTTTATGTACTAAAACATCCCAAAGGAATGATGTATATACACACACACAATTTGTAGCGTTTAGATATTTTTTGTATAGACATTAAACATACTAAGGCATTCCATCTGTACGGATTTTTAGTTTGCTTTTGTTCACTTAAGACATATATCATCTAGATTATGGGTTTGACCGATAATTGAATTGATTTTTTTTTGTAAATATAACTGATTGATCGATTTCTTCTTTTCTAAAGACAAAGAAATCAACGGGTTTTTATAGAAAAACTTTCACAGACGAAATATCAAGTTTTTTAAATACTTTGTTTAATAACCTAGTATACAACACACCACATAAGCAGGGGGACTCATTGAGCCCTATGCTTTTCACTGAATCATGGATGAAATCATCAAAAGCGTCAACAAAGGAAGAAGATACAGGATGGGAAACAAAGAAGTAAAAATACTCTGTTGCGCAGACGACGCAAAGACGCAATATTGATAGCCCAAGATGAAGATAGTCTGCAAAGATTAGTCGACATATTTAACACAAGAGCAAAAGAATTCAATATGACAATTTCATCTCGGAAAACTGAAACAATAGTGATCAGTAAAGAACCAATCAGATGTAAAATATAAATTGATGGCATTAGTATTGAACAAGTAATGGAAATAAAATACCTTGGAATTACACTGTCCAGCTACGAAGACCTGGACAAAAAAGTGAGAAATCAAGTACAATAAGCAAATAGACTAGTAGGATGCCTTAATAACACTATTTGGTGTTATATGCCATACGATGCATTAACACTGAGATAAAGTCAAGAATTTATAAAGCCAGTGTAAGACCAATAAGTACATATGCATCAGAAACAAGAACCGATATAGCCACAACATAAAGAGTACTGGAAATAGCAGAGGTGAGGGTACTTTGAAGAATTACAGGAAATACGGTGAGAGATCGAAAGAGAAGTAAAGACATTAGAAGAAAATATAATGTACAGTGCATAAACGAATGGATACTAAATAGAAAAAAAAAATAGACTGGAATAACCACATAAGCAGTACGGTAAAGACCCGTGTGATCAAAATAGCAGGAGATAAATCATCAATCGGTAGAAGAAGTATCGATCGACAGCGCAAAAGATGGAGTGACAACGTTCCATACAGGTATCAATCCGCCAACGACCAAGCCGAATTGCCTATAAAGAGGAAGAAGACGACACAACAACAACATAACGTCGCTGTGCCTGCAAAACCCGACAAACATTTTTTAGAAAAACTTATTTTAGTTTAAAATTAGATTGAGTTACAATTTTACAGGCCTAAAAACCCGTTCAACTAGTTAAGAATGTAACAAATACCCCGTTGTTAAATATGAATCAAGCCACTATGTCAATTCAATATAAACATATAATAAAATATTTTGTACGTAACTTTATTTGTAGGTTGTTGCAGGCACACGATTAGGCCCGGCGCAAATTGAACCTAAGCCAGACACAACCTGCGTCGGTGGGACGGGTGACCCGTGCATTTATTTTTCTAGCGTGCCGCATATTGAACACAACCTAACCCAACCGTTGGCTATCGACGTGGCGAATAGAGACGGGCAAAATCAGTGCGGACATGTAACGGTTACTTTTGATACCGGTTCTCAGTGGGACTGAGTACAAATACTGATTACAAAATACTGATGTATCTGATCCTTGTACTGAATTGATTAGGCAACGTAAAATCGGTATTTCCGTACTTGTAACTAGTAACGTTTTAAAAATATCTTACACGTCCCTAGTAGTCGTAGCGGTATGACTTTTGAAAACATCGAATATGATTATAAGCGGGTGCATAAAAAGATATCTTACACTGAGTATTTTATTTCTGCACATAATACCTACATATTTAAAATAATCTCTCACCTACTGCTCGGTCATAACTCATATTCCTCAATTTACTGCTCTGATCACAATCATTTACAATTACTGCAGGATCGCAATAATTTACAATGACTGCAGGTCATAATAATTCATAATCCCTCCGCTACTGATCGGTCATAAAAAATAACGCTATCTGCATATTTCGTTTTTAATCTTTAAGCATAGAAATGTAATAAACAAAAATGTAATATGGCGACAAGTGGAATTTGAGAGTAATACGATAATTTTATCGATCACGGTTTTAAGTTACATGAATAATTTTTCACCTTATTTTTCTAATAATGTGTTTTTGTAAAGGCATAACTTTGATTATTAATTTCGTATCGCCGCTTATTTAGTCTACCAAAAGTTATCAGAATTTAATAACAAAAACAACGCAGTTTTCATTCGGGGTGTTGACTATGCTAATATTTTTATTTATCATAATAAATTGTACTTAGGTACCATCCGTATTCATTTCAGATAAGTCCATCTTGCAAACAAAAACAAGTAAAAATAAACATGTGGCGGTGAGTCACGCGTCCCACAGCCCAAGAAAACTGTACGCCGATGACAAACGTTCCCAAGCGAGACCTGCGAACGAATACACTGATAGTAGGATGCGCAGAACTGTCTACGCAGTTAGGCGGTGCAGGTTGTGTCTCGCTTAGGTTCGCATAATAAAAAGTTTTTTACTTCATTGTAAGTTTGTTTAAACTTTAGTATACAGCCAACTACGGATTTTCTCTTTAAATTTTTGATAACTTTCTTACTCTTGCGTAAGTGTCTCGTTACCGATTCGTTCGTATTCAACCTCACTTTATTTCTATAAAAATGTGGTATCACTTGTTTAAAACATTAATAAATTAATGTAAAGGCAGCTAGTAATGTTTTCAATTATGTAATTAGAATATAATTATTTAGCTCTAGAAAGATATATGTTTTTTGCATTATTTTTATCACCTTTAAGTAAAAAACCGTACAGAGAATAATTTTTGTACTCACTGTTAAACCACGTTAAACGTTAATTTCGAATTTGATAAGGAATTCAGGCATGTTATGTTTTTGAACGAGTTATCTATGTCGCGGGACCAAGTATTGATTTGTAGGGGCGCCTTCAAACAAATTCAAAAACACACAGAGCTTACAATAACGTCAGTTTCACAAAAGTATGAAAGCGATTTTGAATTTCAACTTATTGAAATACGAGTGTTGAGACTCAAGTGGTAGAATATAAAAAGAACTTGTAAATGTCATTAATATATAATTATTTTAATAGTTTATTCCCTATTGTTGATGATGTGGGTACTGAATCGGATAGTAAATTACAATCATTTCTAGTATGGTATCTGGATCTTTTTTGAAGATCTTTCATATATAGCTAAAATCTAAAACAATATTATTTTGGTATTTTTTTGTAATACTATATTTTTGCATTTGTCATCAGATGCAATACAAATATATATTTTACTTTAATAGAAAGAGTTTTAGGCAAATAATCTGATGTGATAGCAATCTGTATATTTACACTTGGCAAGTTCACTGACTGAAAGTACTTGCTGCCACTAAACTTGCTTATGGTTTTCCGTCTACATATTTGCAAGTTTATTTGCTGTGGTGTATTCCACGAATATACGACTGTTTTGGATTATCGCGACAACGAATATTTTAGTGTGCAACGCAAGAAGTACGAAAGTATTTTGCTCTAATAATTACTCCAATAAACAACAATATAATTTGCAATTTACTTTCGTTCTTCATATTTTGCACAGTAAAATATTCGTTGTCGCGATAATCCAAGAGGGTCGTATATTCGTGGAATGGGGTATAGTGACCACTCACTGTATTTTACTTGTCCGAATTTGTTTAACAGTGTTTACACATAGAAAGTACACAACAAATAGTGCAAATAGAGGTGTAACCAGGATGATCCTAAGGGAGGGGGGCGGGGGTTACAAGTACTTTATGGTCTCTGGGGGATATGGAATAGTAATGGTGTTAAGAGTATAGAGCTCAAAGTACATCCAAATAGGGATGCCTATGCAAATAGTGGGCAAGCGGCAAGTAAACTAGCCGGTCTGCCAAAGTGGTTACCGACAAGTAGCAAGTGCACTTTCCTGCTGTTTACACATGGCAAGTTTAGTGGCTGCAAATACTCTTTCAGCCAGTACACTTGCCAAGTGTAAAGGAGCCTTAAGACTTCAACTATTAATAAAAAAATTATTTATTAATCGTTTTTGTTAATAAATGACATTGTTTTCTAATTACTATTGCACTATTAAAATAGCTAAATTCTTTATATATTTAATCTCTCAATTTTAATAAATGTTATGCAATGATTTTTTATCATTTTAAATATCTTTTCTTTATGGGAAAAACATAAATATGCATTTTTTCTAACAAATTACAAGTTCATAATTTTTTGAAACTGATGTTTTCTTCAATTAAAATTATAAAAGAAGTACACAAAATACTGCATGTCTAATGCTTTAATTTGATCAAAATAGTAACTCTAAATTTTTAATACAGAAAAGACAGTAAAAATTACTGTCCTTTATACAGTATGGAGCAAATGAAAAAGAACAAATTCTTTATTTCATAAGCCGGCGACGTTAAGGAAAAAGTCCTGAAACAGGTCGATATTTATTTTTAAATTATGATTTTTTGGCATATTATCTCATACTAGTCACGTCATCCATCTGGGCGTGATGACCTAATCGATAATTTTTTTTAATGAGATAGGGGTCGTATTCTAGCTCATTTGAAAGGTTATTCAATTATCTATTCAGTAATATAAACATTAACATAATTATTTATACAGAGTGTCCAAAAAAAATTATTTAAATTAATTGACGCTAAAAGAAGAATGGATGTAACTTATTTAATTCAAAATACATTTTACTGCTGTCAGAAACCAGAATTTTTTTTTGACAAATAACATTGCTTTTCGCTTAAAGTTAATGTTCAAAATGCCAAGAGGCAGGTGGGTGGCAGCCTGAATATTGAATTTAAGTGAAAAGCAATGTTTATTTGTCATATACACATTTTTTTTTGTTTTCTGAGAGCAGTAAAATGTATTGTCAATTAAATAAACTACATTCATTCTTCTTGTTGTGTCAATTAATTAATAAAAATATTTTAGACACCCTGTATAAATAATTATGTTAATGTTTATATTACTGGATAGACAATTGAATAACCTTTCAAATGAGCTATCACACGACCCGTATTCTCATTTAAAAAAATCATCGATTACGTCATTCTGCCTAGATGGATGACGTCACTAGTATGATATATAATATATATGTCAAAAAATAATAATTTAAAAATAAAAATAGACCTGTTTCACGATTTTTCCCTAAAGTTACCGGCTTACGAAATAACGAATTTATTCATTTCATTTGGATCATACCTACTGTATATGTAAACACATGGGAACTTTATTGCTTTTATAGAAATAATAACAGAACTATTGAATGATTAGCAATTTTAAATAGAGAATCAATTTTGGTTACATATTAACAGATTTGTGTGTCAACACACAGACTTAGATAATTAAGAAGCCAATGTTTGTCAACACAACAAAATTAACATAGCATTGATATACCTACTCCTGACACAGTCATCGTATCATAGTATTATTTTCCGCAGTCACATTTTAGATTGTTTTTTCCTACTTACTCCATCGCAGTGCATTGTTTTTTAGTCTAATTAATAAATACATACTCATCCTCTGATAACATCAGTCTATGTGCGATTAATTTATGTAAGTTTTTAGAATATTCTTTGTCATTCAACATTGCGTACATCTTCTTCTTTTTGTATAGAAATGACTCTGTTTTTTCAATGTGCCTTTAGTAAGTTGCCGTTCCATCGTTTTCGTGGTCTTCCCACTGATCGTCTTCCTATTGGGGAACCGTCTCTCGCTGTCCTTACTACTCTATTTCTTCTCATTCGGCTTATGTGGTCATTCCATTCTATTCTTCTGTTTCTTACTAAGGGTTTTCATCTCCGCTATTTCGAGCAATAATTTTGTCTTCTCTGTGTCGGAATTGAATTGCGTACATGAATCTCTCATTTCAATTCTAAATGGTTCTCTCGTTTTTAGTCTTAACTATATTTTTATTGAAAGACGCTAGGAGTTAATAATATGAACGATAATAAAGTTTCAAAATGTGGATATTTCGAAGAATGCTAAAGGTTTTTTTGGAACGAACATGTGCTACAAATAACTGAAAATAATCTGAGTGAAAACCATTTAAATGTTGGAAAGTTATTATAATGTTACATTGTTGTTATTATAATGTCATAGTTCATAAGAAGGACCCCATAGTTCATACATTCCAATTGAGCACCCCACTTTTCCGGGATTTATTCCTCATTTCAAGCTTTTACTATTATTGTATGTATCTAATTAGTAAGCTTATCGCCCAATATTTGATAAGTTCTTCAGATATACCGTCATTTCCTGGAGTTTTGTTATTTTTTAGATGTTTTATTGTGTCCCGTACTTCTTGAATTGAAGGAGGTTCTAATGGTGTATGTTCCTCAATATACTAATAATAAAACATTTTTGGATAATTGAATACAAATAACCATTACTTTATTCTATTTAATTAGCATACCTTCAATATTGAAATTATATTTTTATTACAATTTTTAAGATATAAAGTTAAAATCATCAATTATATCAATATTATTTAGAGTTGCTGCAAGATCTGGCTTAGCACATATAAAGATATTTTCACGGTTCATATATTTTATCAAATTAAAACGATATCTTTGTTATAATGTAAATGAATTTTTAGCATTTATTGCTTTATCCATAACTGCCTTTGTTGCACTCTAAACTTCTAAAATGTTTATATATTGTTAAAACTTTTGCTATTCAAATATGTTCGAAATTGCTGTATGCTTATTTTTTAAACACAAATACATTTCATGCTAAACATATCATCAAAATAAAATTTAGAAAAGTTAAATTGGGTTTTATTAAAAAAAAGTAACCTTGTAAAACATAAAAATATATTAGAAACAGTTATATTTTATACATTTTAAATCACAAAGAGTAACTAAATTGTGTAGTTGTACAATAATATTACAATTATACTGTAGGCAATATCAATTATATATACAGGTATGGAGATATTTTATCCAGACTATTTTAATTAAAAAATTCCATAGTGACGGAATTATAAAAAAATTGTCGTATGGCTTTGAAGTGTATTTTGCGTATGTGGATAAAAAGTGACTTTCAAAAATGAGGGACATGATCTTCTAGATCTACATACACAAAATTTGAATCCATAGAATGAAACATGAAGAAATGTTTTACAGGTGATATAATTAAAGAGCGGTCCAACCGGTGGTTTTGGTCTTGTTTTGATTTTTGACACATCAACGATTCTTGAAGTTAAAGACGCAGTCAAAAAACTAGCCAGAAAAAATAATCACCCGAAATAATCTCCCTAATGAACTATATAAATTAGGTGGCCACGATACTATAATGGCACTAAAGCAGCTCAAAAAGAAATAAGAACATATAAATCCCTCCCCAGTGATTGGAATACTTTGCACCATACACAAAAAAGGAGATATCTTTGAATGCTCCAACTCTAACCACAGAGGAATTACGCTCCTAAATGCAGCATATAAAATATTCTCTCTATGAACGAATAATAGGAAAATTTTAGAGGTGGTAAATCGATAACTATTAATCAAATTGCAACCGTGAGAAAAATTTTAGACAACACTGGAATATGACATAGATAACCACCACATATTTATAGACTACAAGGCAGTTTATAACTGTAAATAGAAGAGAAATGGAAGAGCTATGAGTACCAAATCAGTTAGTAAATTTAACAAAAGTTAATAATAATAATATCGTATGGCATTTTTGCCGGGGAGATCCTTTCGGATAGTTCCAGCGCCAATTACATCTTTAACCCTGTTTCAAGTAACTAGTGTCGATGTACACTAGCCCAGGGGGACCGACGGCTTAACGTACTCTCCGAGGCACGGTGAGACGGCTCGTGTCATTATTGGAAATGAAAATGGTTTGTTAAATGTTAGAGGATGTTAAATTGTTAAAAGTTAAATGTAGAGGATGAATCCAGGGGGAACAATCTGAACCTTTTAAATTAAATAACAGGCTGCGCCAAGCAGAAAAACAGTTTTTTCCTTTTATTGTAAGTTTGGACACTTGCATATACAAGATTATTCAGGGCAGATCTTCAATGATCAGCAAATTCTTACAGTTACCTGTTTTATATGAATTCGACTAAAGTGTCTTATAAATATAGTTTATCCCAAACCCTTTTTTCGGTGCGTCATTAATTTTGATGTCATACGATTTTAAGAATGTCGCGAATCACTGCATGACATTTTAGTTAACTCTGACAGTTGTCAGAATATTTATGTTTATATAAATATCAATATTTATATAAATATTTGCCAGAATATTAATATTTAAATATTTTAAGGAAAAAATAAATAAATATAAAATACAACTTCACTATACAATGTTCGAATATCACTTTGGCTACCAATGATACTGTGATGATTCTGCGTTTTGATACCATATGTATCACCGGTAATCAACCTTCTTGGTTTATTTCTGTACCATGTGTATCACCGGTGATACCATGCAGTGTATAGTTTAAATGACCATTAATATCGTTGTTATATAAATTCGGGCAAACAAAGTGTGCCGATAGGATGTAAGTGAACCTAATAGCATGTCGGACAAGTGGGCATCAGGGGCCATTCATCTTAGTCAAGTTACAAAAGTAATAAGAAAATATGTAGCAAGATTTGACGACTATTATTAAAATAATCACGCATTGTTTGCTGAATATTTTATTATAAAAAGTTACAGAAAAGAAAAGATATATTTTAATTTTAACAGATACAAAAATATGATCTTTATGTCTTTTTTGAAAACATTCCAAACATAGCACCGGAGCATTTGAGCAACTATTTAATTCATGCTGTGATGCCACCCTGGTATGAAAAAAATTCTGATTCGGTTTCTTTGTGGATTCCTGTTCAAAAATGTCCCCTTTAAACAAATCAGAACGGTACCAGATGAAAAATACGAAAACTGTACTCTTTTGGTTCATTCATATACCATGTGAATCACCAGTGATCACAAGCAAATCCCGCATAAAAGTTATTCCAGTATGATATTTAAGTTGTCCAGAGTTACACCTATGAATCGGAGAATAAATTTATAACCGCAGTGTGCTTGGCAACAGACAGAAGTTTATGCAAATGTATCCCGGTATAGCAGCGACTGAAGCTGTTGTATCACCAGTGATTCATATGGGAGCCAAAGTGTTAAACCAAAGGCCAATGACATAAAATATTTATATTTACGTTGTTGACAAATTTCTAACCTAGAATTAGAATTGCCATTTTATCCGTTAACATTGTGAAAGTACTGTCACGATAGATTACTTTTGTTTCAAATTATCTCTATTCGCATCATGGATTATTTATCTATTTAGAGTATTGTAATTGTCAACCAATTATACATCTACAGTCCCAGGCCATATTATTATGACCACCTATGAATTTTTACAAAAATCAACTATTCCACTAGGTACGTTTTGTTTAAAATATGATTATTAAATTTAATTTTGTTATGCAATGTTAATGTTACGCATTAACTATAATATATTTAATAATAAACAGCAATAAAATATTTGAAAATATTACATATTTATATTTTTTTAATATTTTTTGTTCAACTTCTGACCTTAATCAGATGGAAAATATTTGGGAGCTTTTAAAACGAGAAATTTTCGATGAAAAGGTCACTAACGAAATTGTTTTGACTAAAGGACTAATATATCGTTGAAACCACAATGACAAATTGAAGCAAAAAAAATTTAACTGCATTCAAATTATGCCAAGACGGGTACTAGCGGTAATCAAAGTTAGAGGGGCTCAGCAAAATATTGAAAAAATAAAAATATATCATATTTTTAAATGTTTTATTGGTGTATATTATTAAATGAATGTATTATAATTAATAATAAACACCAATAAAACATTTAAAAATATGACATATTTTTATTTTTTCAATATTTTGCTGAGCCCCTCTAACTTTGATTACCGCTAGTACCCGTCTTGGCATAATTTGAATGCAGTTAAATGTTTTTTGCTTCAATTTGTCATTGTGGTTTCAACGATATATTAGTCCTTTAGTCAAAACAATTTCGTTAGTGACCTCTTCATCGGAAATTTCTCGTTTTAAAAGTTCCCAAATATTTTCCATCTGATTAAGGTCAGAAGTTAAACAAAATATTAAAAAAATATAAATATGTAATATTTTCAAATATTTTATTGCTGTTTATTATTAATATCTTATAGTTAATGCGTAACATTAACATTGCATAACAAAATTAAATTTAATAATCATATTTTAAACAAAACGTACCTAGTGGAATGGTTGATTTTTGTAAAAATTCATAGGTGGTCATAATAATATGGCCAGGGACTGTATGTCAAAGTCGCTTTAATATTAGAATACTTACTTAGAATACTATTAGAAAATTGAATACTTCATATTCATTACAAGGGTAACACTGAATTATGTTTCTAAAATTAAGGATTTAGGGGTTATATTTGATGAAAACTTAACTTTTGTGGAACACATTAATACAATTACAGTGAAATCATCAAAAATGCTAGGTTTTATAGTTAGGAGTTGTAAAACTTTTTCTGTAAATACATTCAAAATTCTTTATTGTTCATTAGTTAGGTCTAGATTAGAGTATGATTCGGTGATATGGTCTCCATATCATGCAGTGCACATTGCAACAATTGAAAGCATTCAGCATAAATTCTTGCGGGTGTGCTCTTATAAACTTAAGTTGATTATAGTAGATCATGAGTATAATGAAATTGAAAAGCAACTTGAGTTACAATCCCTGGTAGATCGCAGGATTTGTGCTGGATTAATATTTCTGTACAAATTAGTAAATTGTACAATATATTGTACAGATCTATTGAATCAATTACACATTGGGATTCCCTCAAGAAATAGGAGAAATCGTTCTATCTCATTTTTTGTACCATTTCACCAAACAAACTATGGTTACTACTCTCCTTTAGATATATATGCAAGAATTATAAATCAGTATCATCTAGAGGTCTTTGGTATTAGTTTATATTATTTTAAAAGTCAGTTAAGGAGCATAAATTTTTAGATTGCAATATGACGTGATGTAACCTAGTCTCTATTTAAGGGTGTATATGATAATGTATAATGGAAATAATTTATTTTTAATTTTTAATTTAGAATTAAGTTTATTTTCAATCTGTTTACATATCGTTATTTATTTTGTTAATTGTAATTTGTTAATGGGGTTTTCTCGTAAAATAAATAAAAAAAAATATGAAAATGCCCTTCAACAAATACATAATTTTCGAAGTTCTATGTACAATAATCACGGTTTTACGTTTTTTTCTGTCACTTCAAGCTTAATGCATTAAGGCGCATTTAAATCAAAGCGAACACGAACGAACGAACGAAGGAAAGAATTCGTAGGTGTTCACTTGGTCATTCGTTCGCTACAAAGTAGGGCCATTTACATTGAAGCGAACATTCGCATTCGTTGATGATCGGGAGTGCATATTGCCCGCAGATGTTTTTAAGATGAGCCAGTGCCAGTCACACATTGTGTTTAAGTTTATTTTCGTGTTTCTTGCTGGGTAAATTTTAATACAATAATAGCTTACAAAAATAGCAGGTAGCAGGTATTATACGCTGTTTGAGGGAGCTTAGAAAATAACATAATAAAGAACCAGCTTTCTTAAAATTCTTCCTCGAAAAAGTTACTTGCTCTTGATATTATGACTATATTATGTTCAAATAATAAATTGTAAAATTGGTGTATCAAAATAAATTTGCTTTTAATTAATTTTAGCAATTAATTTGATTTGATTAATTCATTAGTGTTTCTGGGTTGAAATTTATCCAATAAAAACATTAGTCTTTTAAAAGCAAACCACTTCGAACCCTCTTTTTGTCTTTCTCGTCTAAATGATATATATATATATATATATATATATATATATATATATATACATATATATATATATATATATATATATATATATATATATATATATATATTCTATAACACTATAAAACAGTGTTGAAATTATCGGGAATTGCGGTCTGTGGCTTAGATTGAAACTACATTTAATTCTGTTGAATTTCGATATTTCGATGAGTATTTATTAATTTTTCATCTTCATCAGGAACAAACTACAAAATTAACTAACAGTTAGGTACAAACATAATATTACAATGATATAGCTTACGAATTGTTGTAGGTATGTTATATAAAGCAATTTAACTTAAAGCTATGCATGTCGTTTCACGAGAACGTCGAGGGCGGCACTGAGTCAGGTATCTTTTCTCACATGTGTTAAGGGTCAAAAGTTCCAATATCGAGCCATCTGTTTAATATTCTGCTATTTTTCGAATTTTAAAACATTGCAGTAAATTTCGCTTAATCTACTTGTGTCTGATTTGTAATTAATTGAACGTTTATTACTGTTTATGTGGTACATCTCGAGGAACAATCTTTTCTTATAATTTCTTTCTGAATCTAAGATCTTGATATCTGACAAATTAAATTGGTGTCCTGTTGTTATGGAATGGTGTGCTGCTGCACAAGTATTTTTGTGTGTTTTACAATCACTTTTGTGCTGCGTTATTCTTTGTTTCAGCCACTGCGATGTTTGTCCTATATACTGCCCATCACATTCGAGACAAGAAAGTTGATAGATGATATGACTCTGATTTAGAAGCGGTGTCTGGTCTTTAAGCTTCGAGAATAAGCTGTAGTTGGATATGCTATTGTATTTCGCTATTTTGATTTTAGGAATTCCGTTCAGCAGCTTGATTATATTGTTGGTTAAGCCATTTATGAAGGGCAACTTTTTGTAAATCACGGGATCTGATGGTCTGTTGTCACGTTGCCCGTCGTATAAGTCTGAGTTATATATCAGTTGCTTAAGAATTTTACTTGGATAGCCGTTGTTCAAGAATATGTTGTAGAGTGTTTGTTATAGAATATACTTGCACGGTCGATAAATACATCGGATTTCGAATCCAGTTCTATATATATATATATATATATATATATATATATATATATATATATATAATCGGTTTAAAACGTCCTCCGACGTCTTCCGATGCCCAATCTCCATGCATCTCTATCTTCCCAAAGGTCTTCGTCTAAACCTCTCTCTCGGATCTCTCTGTCTATTCCTTCTCTCCAGCTCTTTCTGGGTCGGCCTCTTTTTCCATTTGGTGACCAATCTAGAATCTGTTTGGGCAGACGGTGTTCTGGCATTCTCTGCACATGTCCATACCACTTTAATTGTTGTACTCTTATATCTTCGACAATCGTATGTGTGACTCCCATAATCTCTCGTATACGTTGGTTATTAACTCTTTCGAGTTTTGATTTTCCTGCGGCACGTCTCCAGTAATCCATCTCCGTGGCTTGTAGTGTTCTTTCAGTAGTTGTCTTTAATTGCCACACGTCACTTCCATACATTACTATGCTCTTTATAATAGTGTTGTATATTCGATGTTTATTTTTTTGGATATATGTCGATCCCAAATAATACTATTTAGTTGCGATATGGCCCTTCTACCTTGAATGTTTCGTTTTTTTATAGCCTGATCTGATTTGCCGTCGTCCGTGATTTCTACTCCTAAATAAGAATATTTATTGTTGTACTTAATGTGTTGTCCGTCATTTAAAATTAGACTCTGCTCGTTGCCACCGATGTTCATGTACATTGTTTTATCTATGTTAACTTCTAATCCCCATTTTTTGTATTCTTCGATTAATTTTCGAGTCATGTATTCCAGATCGTCTAAATGATGCCAGAAACTAATTCATTTTTTTAGTTCAGAGACATCACAACCCATTCCTATAGAAAACAAGCATCAGTTTTTCTGTTTATTATTTTATATAGCTTCGATTTTGGGTTTCATAGGCATATTCCATATTGCAAAATTATGTTTTCACAACTACACAATAAACAACCCTCTCAAACTAATGTTTGTAAATAAATTAAATCCGTACTTCTAAACGAATTCGTTCGCTACCGTCTATCCACTGTCCACATTGAACAACGATTTCCTTTGATGATTCGCTCACTTACCGACATCGGTTGGAACATGTGCGAATGCGAACGAATTCGTTCGGTCGTGCTCGATTCGCTGTACAAATACAATAAAGTTAAAGAACGAATTCGTTCGTTCGTTCGTGTTCGCTTTGATTTAAATGCGCCTTTAGAGCGAACTCGATGAACTATGACGCACTGAAAGAAGGGTTTGGAATAAACTGTAGTTGTAATTCTGTCGATAAAGATTATTAGTAAATTATCAAAAACTAACAAATATATTTTTATTATCAAAAATTAACAAATATATTTTTCTATACCTGTATATAAGATTTGCTTTGCAATTATTGAGCATTAATTTTATGAAATGTTATAAAAGTGAATCCAAATCAAAATTTGTAAAACAACAGAACTCATTTGCTAGATTATTTTCATGCGTGGGTTCAAAACTGGTTTTCCTTAAATCCAAAAGTCTCTTAAGTAGATCTTCCATTATGGCACCTAGAAGGCGAAATTTTAATATCATAAAACTATTTACTAAATACTGTCGTAATTACCTGTACACAGTACTATTTTGCTTTTGGTTAAGAATCTTATAGTAAGAGCAGTTTTTGTGAGACATTCATCAGAAAGGAATGGAGGATCAGCTAACACTATATCATAATAATCCGATTTTTCTCGAGGTATACTTAAAGGAGATTTGTAGTCATAAAATACATAATCTGCTCCATATGAAGAGAACCTTTTATCATATTCATAAAGCGTAACTGAAAATATAATTTATATATTAAATAACATATAGTTTATGATAATTTTATTTTGGGCTAATGTTATCACTGTGAATAAAGTACAGTAGAGCGTCGATAATCCGAACCCTGGTAATCAGAACGTTCGCTAATCCGAACGCAAAAAAAATTAAAAAATATGATCGCGGACCAAATTTTGGATTTAATATGACAATATGGGCAAAATGTGACCGCGGATTTTTGTTTTGTTTATGCAGAATAACATACAATATATTTGTTTATTACACAGGTGTTTTATTCCTTGTAACTAAAACGTATGTACATATGTTTATGAGCTTTGTATGTATTTTGAACATATGTTCGACAATCCAAACTACCCCTTGTACCAATTAGTTCGGATTATCGACGCTCTACTGTACTTATAGTTTTCATCTTGTTTTCATCTGTGTTTAATAATTTTCAAGTACTGAAGTAATATATTTCAACACCTATGATTTTTCCATTAAGTATGTTTTTTAGGAACTAAAAAATGTGTGGATAGAAGGTAATTTCTAAATTTTGAATAGAATCAATAATGTATTACAAATATTGTTAAGCAGTAAGGCAGTAAATTAAAACAGTGCTACAAGCTCCGGGCGGTTGAATCAGCAACTGGTGAAGTGCAGAGAATTTACAAAACAGTGTGGCTAATAACCTCAACAGGTAAGTAAGTAAGTAAGGTATGCTTTATTGTCAAAAAATTTTAACAATTTGTGGACAAAGCTTATACAAAATAAAAAATACAATAAAAAACAAAAAATAGTAAAAAACTACAAACAAAACAAAAACAGAAACAGACACCAAGTAAATGGCGTGAGTTATACTACTTAATATAATTTTACAGTTATTAAGTACACATTAAAAAATTAAAAATTTTGCAAACAATATGTATACAACGTCAGAGCAAAAAGAAGGCAAACGAGGAAAGGAGAAAGGGAAAGTAAATAAAAAGTTCTATGCCGCTGCAAATATGTACACAAGTACTCGAAAGTAATAATCCTACAAGTCAATTTGCTGAATTCAAATCGTTTATAAAAAAGTCATTCACTGTATAAAAAGCTTTCTCCAGCAAATAAGCTTTCAAGGCCTTGCGAAAAGCGGGAAATGCTGCAATAGATTTGATGTTAGATGGCAGGTGATTGTACATTTTTCTCGAATTGTATAGTATAGAGCACTTAACCAGCTCAGACCGTGGGGTTGGCAGATAAAGATTATGATCCACGTTTCTAAGGGGATAGTTATGAGTGGGTCTCTCTGGACCTTCTGATGCATGTTTGCGGATTAAACAAACGGATTCAAAAACAAACAAAGAAGGAAGAGTTAATATCTTAATTTTTTTAAAGAATTCTTGGCAATGGTCTCTGCTATTGAGTCTCAGGGAGTAACGAAGAGCTCTCTTTTGTAGTTTAAAAATACGCTCAAATTGAGTCGCACAACACGTACCCCAGAATGGAAGCGCGTACCGAAGATGAGACTCAAAAAGGGCATAATAAACGGTCCTAGATGTTGACAAATTCATTTCCGTAGCAACTGATCTTAGCGCAAAACAAGCAGAACTTAATTTTTTGTGTAAGGCATCAATGTGCAAGTTCCATTTTAGAGACTTATCCACAATAAGCCCTAAGAACTTCACCGATTCAACTACCTCTAGACTGTTGTTATTAAGTACTAAAGGTTGCATCATACTGTTGTAAGGTAGGACTTTGGTTTTAGAAACGTTAAATAACAGGAGATTCGAATCGCACCACGATTTAATGGTGACTAGGTCTGTAGCTATGGTATTGCGAAGATCCATAATATCCGTGTTACTCCAAGTAATACTAGTATCATCTGCAAAGAGACATATTTTACCTTTAATGTTCAGACTAGAGATGTCATTTATGTATATCAGAAACAATATAGGGCCTAGAACTGAACCCTGAGGTACCCCACATTCTAATGGCATGCAAGAAGACGTCTTCGTGTCAACCCTTACAAACTGACTTCTTTTATTAAGATATGATTTAAGCCATTTAAGAGCATTTCCCCTAAATCCATAGTGCTGTAATTTGTCAGTCAAGATGTTATGGTTTACACAATCGAATGCTTTAGAGAAATCACAGAAAATTGTTGCTGTAGAGTGATGGTTGTTTAGACTGGAGTAAACATGATCGAAAAGGAAGAACATAGCATCATTCGTGCATTTTTCACTCAGGAATCCAAATTGATGTGGAGTAAGCAATTTGTATTTCAACAGAAAAGATAAGATTCTTTTTTTTACCAGACTTTCAATTATCTTCGACAACGTGGGCAGGAGTGCAATAGGGCGATAATTCGAAGCAAGATCTTTATCGCCTCCTTTATGTATAGGAATAATTATCGCTGTCTTAAGGCAGCTTGGAAAAACTCCAGTTTCGAATGACCTGTTTATTAAGGTAGTAAGATGGTTTAAAGTGCAATCAGGTAGAGCAGAAAACATTTTAAGAGTGAGGCCATCAGTCCCAGATGACGATTTATTTTTAATGGCATTTATTGTAGAGCGTAGTTCACCTAATACTATGGGTGTAAAAAAGAAACTATTTACATTCCTATGAGAAAGATATGAAATCGGATCCTGAGAAGGAGGTATAGTATTTGTTAAATTTTTTGCCACATTTACAAAGTAATTGTTCAGGGTCTCAGTAGAAGTCGGGATTATGGTGGGAGAAGAAGTCTTATCTGTCAGTTCATTTACGATAGACCACGTTTCCTTAGCAACATTACCTGATTTAGCCAGCCTCGCATTGTAATAAATTTCCTTGGCGGCTTTTATGGCTTTATGGTAAATTTTCTTGTAAAGCCTAACGTAATCATGGAAGGATATGTTGTCCGAGAATTTTTTTAGGTACGATAATGAGCGCATGTTCTTTGCAGATATACGTAGACCTCTAGTTGACCAGGGTTTACGATGTTTAGTTTTGATGGGCCTAAGAGGAAAGGATTCGTATGCCAGACCAGACAATAACTTTATGAATCTAGAAAACTCGATGTCGACATCAACAGAGCGGAAGTCCCAGTCAGTTGTTTGACATAGGTGTTTAAATGTTAGAAAATTTTGTTCTCCAAAGACACGGAACAATTTTCGTTGCGTGTTTTCACTATTATTTTTTGATTTTAACCAAAATGTAGTCAATACTGCTTCATGATCAGAGAAACCTGAGTTGAAAACAGTACAGTCAGTAGAATTTGGAGCTAAAGACGATACGACATAGTCAATGATACTAGAGCTAGTTTTAGTTATTCTGGTTGGAGAATTTACATGCATACCTATACCAAAGGAATCAAAGATAGAATGAAGAGATTCTTGAGCAGCACACACACTGGAGTAGTCAATATTTAGATCGCCACATAGAATTAATTTACTTTTTGAAGGAATAGATTCTAGCAAGCTAAGTAGTTGTTGTAAGAAAATCTGCACATCCGCATCGGGAGTTCTATAAATACAAATAATATAGAGGTCAGAAGATTTCTGATAAATTATGGAGAATTCAAAAACTTTTTCAATTAATAAATTATCAAATTTGGTCACTGCTGAAAAGTCATTTTGTGTAGACATAATCAAAGTACCCCCATGAGATAATCTACTCCTGTTAAATCTGGATATAATAGTGTAATTTTTAATAAACACAGGTTCATCAACATTTAACCAATGTTCAGTTATGGCAACAATCTCAGGAAAATTTGGCTCTTCTAGTAATAGAAGTAATTCATCAGTTTTGTGTCTTAAGGACTGAATGTTAATAAGAAATAAACTTAGCTTGCTATCGTCCAAATTGTCAGAAGGCGCTTGATCTTCTGTACGCGTCAATTTATTTAAAAAAAATTTTTGCTAGATGGGGAATTACTTGAAAAATATTTATTCTGACATTCCCTAATTTTCTGGAGTCGGAGGCGTGTCTCAGTGGAAAAGAAGGTTCCAAAAGCCGAAAGATCTTCTTCAACTTCAGCAGTACTAATACCATAAGCCTCATGGAATCTGTGATACAGCTTACGCAGGGAATCCACGTCAGTAGGAAGTCCCTCTGAAGCCAGCATCAACTTAATGGTGGTGTTGGTGTGCCCATCGTAACACGTACTCGGGGGCTGATCATGGAGGTAGGCAAGGAAGAGTCAAAGAGGATTCAAAATTCCAGGGTCCCTCAGTCTAGCTAACAAGTAACGACTATTTTCCACATCGGCAGTACGAGATAGCCGCACTATAGGTGGAGTCATCGGGTCCATACAAAGCCCATCATCCTTTTTCATAGTTTTCTCCGTAACCACAATACTTGAATTTTGTTTATTAAAGGACTTACTTGCAATAATGGCATCCCTATCTGAACCAATCTGAATGGATATGCCCTCCTTAGTAGGTGTTGATGGTGTCGTGTAAGGAGTACTGGATGCTGGAGCCGCTACTTTTATGGTTGTTGGAGCTGAATTGGCATGCGCTGGAGGATTGTCATTAAGGTTGTCTACTACAGTACCAGGCGGCCACAAACTTGGATCTTTCAGCAACTTGATGAAACTTTGATTTTGCACACCGATCTTAAAGTCAGAGTCTGGTCTATCCGTATCCCTCAGCAATGGGAAGCATCGAATAAAATCGGTGGTACCAAGTTTCTCCTTGACATAGTGTGCAATCTGTTTAGCAGTATAAGGAGGTGGAATTTTTGATACAACCACATAATGCCAGTTTTCTTTTACAGTGTATTTGGTAGGTGGTACAGTATTTACCTTTGAAGGAGAAGACACTAAAGGCTCTTGGGTTTCTGTAGGATCAGTTTGAGTTGAAATGGACTTTTTTATGGTTTGCGGTGGAGTTTTATTTGGTTTTTCATTGGTACCTAGCTTTTCAATTTTGTGTGCCATTTGGTTGATAGTCATTTTCAAGTCAGCCATTTCCTTCACTATTTCTTCCTTTGATGTATCCTGAATTTGGACCTTTACAGTCTCTTCATGATTGCCCATAAATATTGACACCAGATTAAAAATGTCTTGTTTCATTTCCCTGATCGTATGGAATAAAGATTCATTTTCATTGTCGGGGCTTCTCGTAAGATGACTGTGAATTTCATCTATTCTTTTGTAAAGATTTTTCAAATTTGGGTCATGAGTATTCAAGGTGTCATAGATTTCTGAGATGACTGGAAATAAATTGATATTTTTCTTTAGACAAGTCCCCAGTGCTTCTACAATTTCAATGGGTATCTGTGATTTCTGGAGCTGAGAAACTTTATCGTGAAGATGTCTTACTGTGGGAGAATCACAGATACTACAAAATAATCTAATATTGTGGTACTTTTGATGATAGAGTACCTTGGTAGTAGCTTTGTCTAGACCAGTACACGACGTACAAAAATATCGGCGACATTCACCACCGCAGCGAAGTTTATATTTATCCTTTTCGGAGAAAATTTTTTGGCAAACATCACATTTAAAATCAACCATTTTAAAGGCAAGAATAAACTCTTGAAATACCGGTCAATGTCAACGAAAGTAAACAATAATAACAGTGTAAAAAACACTCGTTGATTTTGATAAACAATACGGTTGAGCGAAATGAAAATAATAACTATAAAATTGTTCATAAACACGAACCACAAAACATTTCACAATTTAAGCAACAATGAAGGACCCCCACAAAGTACTTTTACAGTATACTGTCCACAAATTCTAAGTTAGTATAATCTAAATTAATCAAGGAATAGTACAACCTAATAATGGCTTCCACAGGGTTCTGTGCTTGCCCCTTTACTTTTCAGCCTCTATATTGTTGACATGCCTGTGACAGAATCTATCTTTTTGAACTTAGAAGTTTGGATATGCGAGAACTGGACCCTTGCAACCAGCCACTAGTTTTTAGAAACTATAGGAAACACTCTCACAAAAGATCTATCCATCCTCAATGAATACTAGGAGAAATGAAGATTACAACCTAGTGCTACAAAAACCAAAGTATCAACTTTTCATCTCAACATTAGGCTGGCAAACAAAGAATTACAAGTGTAATTTAATAATAAACTATTGAAACACAATAAATACCCTAAAAACCTTGGGGTTACTCTCGACGGAACACTCACATTCAGAGAACACCTGACGAAAACAGCAGCAGAACTAAAAACATGTAACAATATAATGCAGAAACTCTGCAGCACTACATGGAGGTGCACAGCATCAGCCTTAAGATCCTCCTCTCTTGGCCTGATATATCTGGTGGCAGAATATTGTGCACCAGTGTGGTTGAACAGTAGGCAAACCATCTGGTCAACAGTCAGCTAAACCATGTTATGTGTATGAAAACACAATTATGCTCTTCCCCACAAAGTGGCTACCTACCCTTAGTAGCATAACTCCACCCAACCTATGCCAAGAACATGCATTGATTAAAGAATACAACATTCCCAATATTGTTGGAAACTCATTTCTCCAATTTTGACTTAAATGACTGCTGGAGATAATAATAAGAAAGTAAGTCAGATCCATATTATAGTCCTTTTCATGAGCATTTTTCAGTGCGTCACAGTTTTTCGATTTCTTTCTAACGCATTAAATTGTATGACAAAAAAAGGCACGTCTGTGATTACAGACATTTATAACATTCTAGTTGTCGATAGATGGTGCTATAATCGAAGAAAAAATTCTTTACTAATTATATAATATATCTACAAATATAATCTGTACAATTTATAAGACTAGAAATCAAAGAAATTGCAAACAAATTGCAAATAAAATGTGACAACTGTCAGATTTAACTAAAATGTCATGTTAGAATAAATTTCATAAATGTGTATTATCATGGACTTACCTTTTTTTGCACATGAAAAGGACTCTACCATAGCATTGTTTATATAGGGATAGTTGGTCAGCCCAATAGTAAAATTTGTTTGATTCAAATTGAGACAGTCACAAGATGTCCCCACAATTTCTGTCAGGGTCGCAACATCAAAATGCATAGACACCAAGTTGGATACGATCCTATTCATAACACCCCAACTCGCATACATATTAAGAAAAATAAATATATATGGAAGAATATATTTAGAAATTGAATTAATAATGTCATGCTACTATACATGATACATTGAATAGCATGACATCATTAATTCAATTTCTAAATATACTCTTCTGTATATGTATTTATTTTTCTTAATGTGTATGCGAGTTGGGGTGTTATGAATAGGATTGTATCCAACTTGGTGTCGATGCATTTTGACGTTACGACCCTGACAGAAATTGTGAGGACATCTGGTGACTGTCTCAATTTGAATCAAACATATTTACCTATTGGGCTGACCAACTATCTCCCTATATAAACAATGACCATAGTCTACTACTACTACACACTACACCACATACAAGCATGAAGGATTTAAACATGTCCACAGGATTTGGGCAGCCCTTAATCGAATCAGAACAAACTGTAGAAGATACACAGATGGGATAAACCCTGGCCTTCCTGGGATTGGGGCCCTGTTAGACAATCGAGCACATAGTACAGGATTGTACACACTCTATACCCTGACCTAAAATTTAGAAGTTTGTAGGTAGGGTATATTAGCAATGGTCCATTAATATAACAATAGATATACGGCAAAGAGGAATTAAAGTGATTTTAAACTAGAAATTTAAATGCAATCTTACTTTCACAGCCTTTTCCCACTTTTTTCATAGTTTTATATAAAGAAGGACAAGAAACCAGAGCTATCTTTGCATTATCTCCAACAGATTTTAATGTCAGCTTAACTAGAGTATCAATAGTATCCTGATTGTACCAAAACTGGCTAAGTTGCTAAAAATTACAAGTTCCTATTAGTGTAAGTTAATTTATATTTAAAGTCGATTTACCCAATCTTCTTTAAGCGTGACATCCTTTTGATCGGCTAGTAAATTGATATTATGTTCTCTTTCCTCTTCTTCTCTATAAAATTCTTGTAGGGCAGCAAATGTTTTTGCTGATAATTGTGGTAAGTCTTCATCACTATCGCCTTTTTCTGACATTCTTAAAAAGTTTGGTTAAGGTTGTTAAATATTAGGTTAGGTTCATTTTCTTCTTTTTCATTCTGAAGTCATAGTACAGTGAACTTTTGAATATATTTATAATTTGATATTGATACCAGTGGCGGATCTAGTTAATTATCTTGGGGGAGAACTTCCAATGAAACACCAACCAAAGACAAAAAAGATACTTAAACCCAAACTACATAAAAGACACAAATAATAACTTAAAAGCAATAATTTCCCTTAATTAACCCAAAGAGCGGGTTTATTGGGTTGGATTTGTCTGTCTATCATTTTAAGTTTCATGATTATCCCCTCTAGAGGCTGTGATCCACAGCTGTGGCTCAGTGGTAAGAGATCTTAACTTTGGACCCAAGGGTTGTGAGTTCGAGTCCTAGATGGGTAGGAAATTTTTAAAACTTTAACAAATAAACATAATTTCTATCCCTGTGGGATCGGTACCTACTCACCTGAGGGACCGCAGACGTTCGTATACAATATTAGCGTCTCTTTGTAAAGACATGAAGTCGACTTTACTTAGCATCAAGACACTCAACACACGCACTACACATTACTAATTACGTGTGTAAAGTTTTCACACCAAGGCCAGAAATAAAAAATATTATATACTAAAGTAAAATTGATATTGCTAATATAATCGTCCTAGTCTGTACATTCTAAAATCTGTGTACATATCGTCATTGTTCCTGCAAAAACCGACAAATAATCTCAAAAAGTATCATTATTATCATCAGTATCTAGCTGTTTTGAGTCCACTGAATATATGCCTCCCATATATAACTCAATTGCTTCCGGTCTTGAGTCTTGAGCACCTTGAATAGGGTTTTTCATCGATTGTCATTTGTTTCGAGCTTTTGTCATGTCACATACCTAATATTAATATATCTACGTCATACGTCTTTGGTTTGCATCATTGATATATACCAATAACGTATGACGTAGATATATTAATATTATGTGACACATGACAGAAGCTCGAAACAAATTACTATGAATGAAAAGCCCTATCCAGTTGTGCTGGATGCGCTTGATATCACCATCACACAACAACTTTTATCTATGGTTCCACCATTTTGTTGGAGGACGTCCTCGATTACGATAAGCATCGTATCCAGGTCTCCATTGTAAAATTTTTTTGATTCATTATCCATCACTGACTCTGACAGCATGGCCATGTCCATACATGGACAGCATTTCAGCATTGTAATTCTATTTACTACGGCCGTAACACCAATTTTTCTCCTAACTATTTAATTTCAAACTCTGTGTCTGAGGAGAGATATATTCAACATTGACCCTTTGCTCTCTGTCCCACTTATATTTTGTTTATTAATTTTCTGATAAGGGTCAGTGTTTCTGCTCCATACGTCAGAGCCGGAAGCACACAATTGATTAAAGACCTTCCTTCAGTTGTCTGTAATCTGCCCATGTTAGTCATACTCTCCTCTTGTTCAACTCTGTTGTTGGTTGTCTCTTTCTAATTTAATCTCGTCGTGTAGCTCGTCGTTTAATCTTACTTATAGGAATACTTTGAATTGTTTTTGGCTAGGAAAAGGTTGGCCATGTATTGTGTTTTAGATAAGTTGATTTTAAGGCCAACTCGTGCACAAGAGCTCTGAACATATGAAGAAGTTGGTATACATGATATACCCGGTCTTAAATAAGGACTTCGTCGTCTGCAAACCGCAAATTGTTCAGAAACTCCCCATATTTTCATGTTGACTCCAATATTTTCCCAATTATTGTTTCTCATAGGACTCTGCAATGAATCAGTGAATAGTTTAGGAGAGACAGTATCTGCTTGCTTAATATCCTTCTCCAAAAAATAATAGATAATTGAACTTACTAATATGCTGGTATACTAAAGCAAAATTGTTGTAGTCCTTGAGGTTCGATATCAGTATAATATGTTATACATTTTCATTTCCCCACAGTATTTGATAGGGTGAGCCAATTATTCGTATTGTTATACAACTAAAATGTGTTAGCGTTTTTGTCCCCAATAGTTGAATTCTTCGAATTTAACTGGACTTTTTCACAGGACTTGAACCTTTTAACAGGGCGTGCTTAATTTATAGGTAAACAGTTAAAACTATTCGTACGCACGTAAACTTATGATTTAATGGGTTAATTATATGATTTCAACAAAATAAATATACTTTAAGCAGTTTATTTGTATTTTATTTAAATATTAAACTAATTTTAATACTTACTACTTTCCAAAAACTTTTATTAAAACAATACCAAAAATTAAAAAAAAAACAATGGGAAACACCCGGATTTGAACCCGGGACCTCTCGATCTGTAGTCGAATGCTCTACCACTGACCTATAATCGCTATGTTTACATTATTTCTCGGACATAGTGACAAATAAACCAATTGAGGTATAAATATAAACATGTTTTAATAATACTTATTATCTTATTCCCGAGGAAGACAAATCCCAAGACCCAAAATTATAATAAGTGTATTTACTAAAAACACTAATATATATTCTTTTCACACCTTATTTGGGGATTTTTGCAGTTACTCGAGCGCGTCAGATTATGACATGGGGAGAAACCTTGTTGCCCTGTAAATTTACCTCTACCATATATTGGCTCTTAATACAGGGGAGTTCGTTAAGGGGAGTCCGAAAAAAATCTATCCTTAGAAAAACTCGAAATCATCAGATTAAGATATTTAAGGTAAGTTAAGTCCATGCAAAACAGTGTATATTTAAAAAATCTGATGATTTGAGCGGTGGGTAAGGAAATGGATGAGTCACAAAGTTTCACAAAAAAGCGAATATTTCGCGAAATGAGCGTCAGATCGAAAACTAAAGAATACGTGTTCATATATTTTTCAAAAATCTATCGAATGATACCAAACACAACCCCCACGGAGAGAGGTGGGGGTAAATTTAAAATACGAACCCCGCGATATTTCGCGAAATGAACGTCACATCGAAAAACTGCAAAATACATGTACCTATTCAATATTTTTGAAAAAATCTATCGAGTGGCACCAAACACGACCCCTTCACGGAGATGGGGTGGGGGTTGCTTTATAAACTTAAATAGGAACCCCAATTTTATTGCAGATTTGGATTCTTTACGTAAAAATAAGCAACTTTTATTTAAGACATTTTTTCGAATTATGGATAGATGGCGCTAAAATCGGAAAAAGATTGTTGGAAATGGAAAATTAGATTAAAAAATGGAAAGTCCCCCACTTTATGGAAAACTTAACTTAACTATTTTTGGTTTTCGGACCTACTATTCACAACCCAATAGGTCCCCATAACGCTCCAGTAACTGCAAATTTAGCATACTTTCCTCCCCTACTATTATGAATAGTACGGTAAATTTAACTAGTTTGGTGTTTTGGTGGTGACAGGACCTTCAACACACACTTTAATCAGTTGTTTACTGTCAATGTCGTTTGTGTCTGTCAAAGTGTGTAGTTGCAAATACTTGTGTACTCCAATTGCCTTATTTTTCTCACAAAATTAATCAAAATTAATAGACATGACTTATGATTTAGATCAAATAGAGCTTTATAGCAATGCTTTCGCTTTTAGTTAAAAGTATGAGTATTATTTAGATATATTTTCGGATAGAAAGTGTCCATAAAAGTAGGCTATTTTTAAACAGAAATACAGTGATATCAGGACTTAGTACAATGTATTCAAAACGGAACTCTGTCTTTAGAGACATTTACAATAGGCAGTATGATTATAAATTGAGTACATTATTTAGGTCAACAAAAGGTAAGTGTTTAATATTTTCCAGCTGAACATCCAATGTATACCTACATCTCAACAATATGTATAAGTATATTTTGTAAAATTTGAATTGATATCCTTTATTTTTAAATTTTGTGTTGTATAGATATTTGTGTCTCTAGTTAGCTTAAATATAACTGCATTCAAAACTATATCAGCAAAATTTATTAAAGAAAAATCTTTCATACCAAAGTTTCAGTAGGTAGTACGGAAAACGAAAAAAATATGGGACAGATATGTTCAGTAATTATGAGAACACAACAGGAAGATATAATGGTACACATGTATTGGAATTATCCCTAACAAGCAGTTAATCAACTATGTGGTGCAGTGTATATAACTTGTTTAAATTACAAAGGCATAATAAGGAAATTGTACAAATAATTATACAGTAGCAGAAGTTTACATTTAAATATACCATTAAATTAGTGATTTGGTTCTTTATATGACTAATGACTACGCTTTATATGACTAATAAATACTTTATTTATGACTAATGAATATTGGGATCTGATTTTCTGTTATTAATAGGTTCTTTTGACTTCTTGTATGGCACATACTTGCAGATTTTAATCAATAATTTTGTACTCACTTAACAAAATAATAGAGAGGTTTTGGATTCCTTTTTTTTTAGTGAGTCATTTTGGCTAAAGAATAGGATAGTGTACCTAATTTGTATTATTGCCAAACATGTTAATAACATGTAAGTAATGTCTTATTGACCAGATAGCTCAGTCGATAGAATGTCTTACTTTCATACATATGGCTGGGGATCAAATCCCAGCACTGGCGAGGATATCTTGATATTTTTAAAACATCTACTGGCTCCAGGTTGTCTTAGCCTGAATAAAATAAGTACCTTGGGTAAACCAGGGGTAATAATAGGTGGTTGAAGCATAGCACTGCCCCTATGTCTCATTGGAAGTGAATCACATTAGCTTGAAACAGAGAAAATGGTCTTTCAACCGTTTTTAAACTTTAATATTTACTATGGGATACTTGTGTGTAAGTACTATTGACCATAACATTTTTGAGAGATTATTTACTATCTTCACTGAGAATTAACCACAATTTTAGTTTAAAATATGTTTATTTTGGTGTTTTGAGTTCCACCTTGGACATTGCCATGTCAAAATAAACATATTTTAAATAGTTGAAAGACTGATAAGTTTGTACACACTTGAATGAATAAGGGAAAATGAAAATGTAGTATGTCAAAGTGTGTAAATAATTTTATTTCCTTAGCTGAGCGCTTTCGACATAAACGTCATCATCGGAGCTAATGCTAAAATAAAAAAAGAGATCTTGTAAGAAAAAGAAGTACAAAACTCTTTTTTTACTTACGTCAAATACTAAAAAAGTACCGCTACATAGAGGTGTAAACAAGTGCATCTTAGGAATGTAAATTTGATTTTTAAATTTTGAATGCTAACTTAGTCCTCCGTACAACAGCAAACAGCAAAAAAACAGAAAGAAACGGCCACATACACGTTGCCGTTGCACAAAAACATATAAACTTTTTTCATGGTCCGGGTCTCGATATCACCCGTCCATCCTTGGCCTAGTAACAACAGCTGACTGACAAGGTCGGATATTCAAATCTGCTTTTATCTGTTCTGCGTTGACGTTGACAGCTGACGTTGAAACATGAATATTTTAAACATATTGAAAGGAAAATTGAAAATTTTTACAATGAAATTGATAAGGAAATGTACCTTAGATGTTTGTACTAATCAACTATTAAATTAATTGATGACATGCTTGATTTTGAGACTAATTGGCCCAACTTACATACACTGTGTTAAGTTAAAAAATTAAATTAAAAAACAAAAAAATTATTAAACAGAAAGTAATGAGAAAGATCAAGTTTGATTGTGAATTCTCAAATTCAATATTCAGAAGATGTTAGCTTGTTGAAGTTAAAGATTGAGATAATATTATATTGTTGTTATTTATCATCTTTTTGTCATTTATGTAAGTCATTGCAATGACCTTGACTTGGTGTATGGATATTTTATTAAGTTGAAAACCTAATGTTTATGTAGAAATATTTTAACATTTTAACATCATAGCATTTAATAAAATCATTTAATATTTCTACATAAACATTAGGTTTTGAACTTAATAAAATATCCATAACCCATTTTAACATCATAGCATTTAATAAAATCATTTAATATTTCTACATAAACATTAGGTTTTCAACTTAATAAAATATCCATACACCAAGTCAAGGTCATTGCAATGACTTACATAAATGACAAAAAGATGATAAATAACAACAATATAATATTATCTCAATCTTTAACTTCAACAAGCTAACATCTTCTGAATATTGAATTTGAGAATTCACAATCAAACTTGATCTTTCTCATTACTTTCTGTTTAATAATTTTTTTGTTTTTTAATTTAATTTTTTAACTTAACACAGTGTATGTAAGTTGGGACAATTAGTCTCAAAATCAAGCATGTCATCAATTAATTTAATAGTTGATTAGTACAAACATCTAAGGTACATTTCCTTATCAATTTCATTGTAAAAATTTTCAATTTTCCTTTCAATATGTTTAAAATATTCATGTTTCAACGTCAGCTGTCAACGTCAACGCAGAACAGATAAAAGCAGATTTGAATATCCGACCTTGTCAGTCAGCTGTTGTTACTAGGCCAAGGATGGACGGGTGATATCGACACCCGGACCATGAAAAAAGTTTATATGTTTTTGTGCAACGGCAACGTGTATGTGGCCGTTTCTTTCTGTTTTTTTGCTGTTTGCTGTTGTACGGAGGACTAAGTTAGCATTCAAAATTTAAAAATCAAATTTACATTCCTAAGATGCACTTGTTTACACCTCTATGTAGCGGTACTTTTTTAGTATTTGACGTAAGTAAAAAAAGAGTTTTGTACTTCTTTTTCTTACAAGATCTCTTTTTTATTTTAGCATTAGCTCCGATGATGACGTTTATGTCGAAAGCGCTGAGCTAAGGAAATAAAATTATTTACACACTTTGACATACTACATTTTCATTTTCCCTTAAACATATTTTAAATTGAAATTGTTGTTAATTCCCATTAACACATTCACTGCAACTTTTTACAAGAGTTTTTATCCAGGAGCAGAAAAAATATACCATTTTCAAAATCAACAGCTTCCTGTCGCTGATAGGAGTCATGCACATCTAGTAAAGCATCACAGTGGCTCTGATGTGTTACGGAATGTGTTCAAGATAGTAAATTTAAATACCCCAAGAAAATAGGTTCAGAACAATATTTTCTGAAATTTAAAATAACTCTGTGTGTTTATCTCTAATTTATAAAATTTGTGGAGTATTGATCCTACTGATATCCCAAGTTAATAGTATATTCTCAACAACATTTACAAATTATTTATATATTAAAAATTATATGAAAATATAACATTGACAGTGTTTTGGGTCAAATATTTTGTTTTCTGGCCTTGGTTTAGAACCTGGACCTCGATTTTTGACCATTCGCTTCGTTATCGAACGTATTAGCTTTGTATCTGTTTAGTGTACAGATAGCAAATGATCGATAATGAAGCGAAGGGTCAAAAATCGAAATCCTGTAGCCATGAAAGACCAGAGAAAAATACTGAAACAACACTTAAAGGAAGCAAGAGAAAGGGTTCAGAAGGCATCGCTAAATTATAATAAGCTAAAAATAAACGACAAAACATATACTGTGGAAAGCTTAGGATACAAGAGGACACAAAACGAAACGATGAATACTAAAACACCTCAAGGAAAACCCAGAGGAAGAACATATACTGAAAGATCACCAGGAGATGACGAAAATGAATCAGAAAATATGGCGAAAATAACCAAGACTGCAAATAATTCCGGCACAAAGCCAAAAAACTGAGATTGTATGTAAAAGTAGCACATAGTAAAGAACAAACGACTAGTATCACTAAAACATACCGGCAAACGAATATGGAAAATGCATTTATGGAATGTAAAGAGACTATAAAGAAAATGGATGAAAACCTGAAGACGAAACTAGCACGGAAAAAGAACAACGAATCAAACATAAGAAAAAGAGATAGAAAAAGAAAAACCAAGAAGAAAAATAGAGTAAAAGTAGGAACCTGGAACGTTCAAACATTATTGAGACCAGGAAAAATGGAAGAGGTAGCAAGAGAAATGCAAAGATACAGAATAGACATACTAGCACTACAAGAAGTAGGATGGAAAGGAGAAGGATAATCAAAAAGAAAAACTACACAATATACTACTCGGGAGAAAACAAGCAAGGAAAAAACGGTACAGCATTCATGGTTAACAGTAAGATTAGGGACAAAGTTATAGAATTTAAAGCGATAAATGGACGAATGTCGTATATAAAAATAGAAAACAAACAAGCCAATATGACAATCATAAACATATATGCACCCACAGAAAATGCACCAGAAAATGATAAAATTGAATTGTATGAACAACTGGAAGAATTATATGAAAGATTACCCAGAAATGATATAGTACTAATGGTTGGTGACTTCAATGCAAAAGTAGGCAAAGAAAACCAGTATAAGGAAGTAGCAGGGAAAGAAACTATTCATGACGAGACAAACGATAACGGAAGAAAATTATGCCAACTAGCAGCAATAACAAACAGTTACATTATAAGTACAAACTTCATGCACAGAAGAGAGCATAAAGTAACATGGTTGATACCTGGCACAACAGATGGCAATCAGATAGATCACATACTAATATCCAAAAAATGGAAAGCAATAATGCACGATGTCAGATCATATAGAGGAGCAAACGCGGACACAGACCATTTTCTAGTAATACGAGAAATCAAAATGAAGATAATTAAAGCAGAGAGAACAAGACAAAACAAAAGAAGATGGAATCTGGAGAAGTTAAAAGTACAGAAACTAAGAGAACAATATGAGACAACCCTAAAGGAAAACCTAACACAAGCAAATAACACAGAGGACATATGGAAAAATATAAAAGAATCCATTTTGAATTCTGCTGAAGAGGTGGTAGGACAGAGGAAAATAAAAAGAAGGAAAGAGTGGTTTGATGCAGAATGCGAAAACAAAATCAAACAGAAAAACCAAGCAAGAGATAAATGGATATCAACTAAAGAAGTGCATCATCGAAATGAATATAAAGAAAAAAAGAAAGCAGCCGATAATTGTTGCAAGAACAAAAAAAAAACTGGATCGAAGAGCTGTTAAAGGAACTAGAAATAAATAGTAAAGACAGCGCCAAACTATTTGGATACCTAAAAGCTCAACAAAGAAAAGGCAGACCAGTAGTTAAAATTGACAATAGATCATGGGAAACACACTTCACAGAACTATATAGATGCAAAGAAAGCCCGGAAGAGGAGGAAGGCGCAATGGAAGACATTAGAGATAATGAAATAGGGATGCTAACACATGATGAATATTTAGCCATCATTCAAAAAATGAAACAGAAAAGAACACCAGGTCCAGATGAAATTCCCAATGAGCTAATTAAAAACGGAGGGGAAAAGTTATTAACAACCATCTATAACCTAATAGTTAAAATATGGGAAGCAGAAGAAATGCCCGAGGATTGGAAAGAAGGCAGAATTATACCAATATTTAAGAAAGGAGAAGTAACAAACTGTAACAATTATAGAGCAATATCTCTACTGAGTACAACATATAAAATTCTAACAGCCCTCATCAAACAAAAACTCAATCAATTCACAGAGAAAAAAAATTGGGGACTACCAGCAAGGATTCAGAGAAGGCAGATCCACTACAGATGCGATCCACATAGTTACACAAACAATAGAAAAATGCCACGAACACAACATAGAACTCCACATCCTCTTCGTAGACTTCAGACAAGCCTTTGACTGTATTGGAAGAAATAAATTATTTATTGAAATGAAAAATCAAGATATACCAGCAAAATTAATCAGATTAACAAAAATGACCATGGATGGAGCTCGAGCCAAAGTAACAACAGAAGAAGGTAGCACAAAATCAATTGCAATAGAAACAGGAGTGCGACAAGGCGACTCCCTGTCAACCACATTATTCAACATAGCACTAGAAGGAACAGTCAAGGCCAGCAAAATTAAAGGAACTATAGCCCACTCCTCAACACAAATAGTTGCATATGCAGATGATTTAGTTCTTATGGGAAGAGACAAGGAAAGATTAAAAGAAGCAGTAACAATCCTGGCAAAAGAAGCACGGAAAAGAGGTCTAGAAATTAACGAAGGAAAAACAAAATATCTACTCTGCTCTAGAAGAGAAGATAACAGGATGAGAGAAATCAAAATAGAAAACTACACTTTTGAAAGAGTCCAACAATTTAAATATTTGGGAGTAATAGTGAATGGCCAAAACAAGAGAAGTGAAGAAGTAACGGAACGAATACTAACAGGCAACAAAACATACTGGAGATATCATAGGCTTATGAAGGACAAGAACTTATCCAGAAATACAAAACTGAAAATATACAGAGTTGCAATCAGACCAGTAGTTACGTACGCAGCTGAGACAATGTGCCTCACGGAAAAAGATGAAGAAAAATTGAGAATATTCGAAAGGAAAATCCTCAGACGCATTATGGGCCCGATAAGAATGGACAACGGAGAAATGAGAAGAAGAATGAACCATGAACTAAGAGACATAATGAAGGGAGAAGATATAGTTAGATTTATTAAATCACAGAGGCTGAGATGGCTGGGACACATAGAAAGAAGGAAAAACGACCGACTGATTAAGAAGATCACCAGATGGAAACCGGCAACTGAAAGACCAAGAGGAAGACCCAGAGAGAGATGGGAGGACCAGGTCATGAGAGATATCAAAATTCTGGAAGTGAGAAACTGGAGGGAAGTAGGCACATATCGAAATGAGTGGAAGAAAATTGTAACGAAAGCCAAGTCATACAACAAACTTTGACAACATACAAGTGGAATGCGGAGTGATTCACCGCAATAAGCGAATCAAAGAGCTCTAAGTAAGAGCGGCAAACATTCCACCTGGAATGAAAAGCCCTGATGATGATGATATAGTGTACTATTACACGATGTGGAAGCTTGGATGTTAACAGTCAGCTTGTTACGACGTTTAGAGAGCTTTGAGATGTGGGTATTTCGTCGTATGCTGAAAATTCCATGGACCGACCGCATTAGAAATGAAGAAGTTTTAAGGCATATGAATAGAGAACGTGAACTCACAGAAATTGTCAAGAAACGTAAAACATCTTATCTTGGACACATATTAAAACACGACAGGTATAACTTCCTTCAACTTATTATAGAAGGGAAAATAGAAGGAAGACGCGGCCCGGGTAGACGACAAATGACCTGGCTGAGCAACATCAAAGAATGGACAGGATTAGACTTTCAAAGTCTAAAAAGCCCACAATAGAGACGACTTTGCAAAAGTCATCGCCAACCTTCGCTAAGAAAACGGCACCCAAAGAAGAAGAAGAATAAATTAATAATTATTAATATATTGGTATATTTATCAACAGACGATAATACATTAAATAAATATAATATGGAATTAAAGTGCGCATGCTTTGTCGTGAACTAAAAATCACCTTCAGGGTCCGCGAACGAACATAATGACACTGACATTATAAAAATTCGCCAAAATTGTCATATTTCGCCGCTACGGACGCTGGCATAGTTTTGTGTATCTCCACCATGGTCACGCACGGAACGAATAAACAATATAATATGTCTATTTTAGACCTGGATCCCGCGTACTAAAAAAAGTTGATTAATAGCAAGCTGAAAATTTGTTATAACTTAACGGTGTCTAGTCGGACAAACTTTGATGTACGGGAATACTGGAACAGGGGAAGTTTTAATTGTGGAACAGTTTAAAAATTTGGAAAGTCAGATTACGAAAGCGTCCCATGTATTTTGTCGGACAGAACATCCAATTGATTTGTTACCCTTTCATTAAACTCTCATGCAAAAATCAGACTGACCAACATGACTTATTACTAACCAACATGATTCCTGTCATTTGACATGTTCTTCGTGTTCCACTCATTAAAATGCCCAGTTAGTGATGAACACCAATCTGATTTTTGCAAGAGAGTTTAATGAAATGGTAACAAATCAATTGGAAGTTGTGTCGGTACGACAAAATACATGGAACGTTTTCGTAGTCTGACGTTCCAAATTTTTAACCTATTCCACAATTAAAACTTTCCCTGTTCCAGTGTTCCCATACATCAAAGTTCGACATCAAAGTCCGACTAGGTACCGTTAAGCTATTAATCAACTTTTTTTGGTACGCGGGATCCAGGTCTATTTGCTTTTTATTAAAGGTGAAGACTGGTAAAGTATATGAACATAGAAAATACCTTAAAATGAGAGTGCAAAGTTATTTTTGTAAATTGTTTTGCTTAATTATTGCAAAAATAGCTTCATAAGTATAGCTTCATAAAGTATATTTTTTGAAAATAATTCCCAACTCTTCTAAAAACTGCACAAAAAATTTTTAATTTCACGAGAGAATGGGGACAATATTACAAATACTCTGCTATAAAAATTTCAAGGTGTCAATAGTTTTGAACAATTGGAATTGTTTATTAAAGAAAGCTTTTATTTACAAAAGTTATTTTGCGTAAACTGTTAGGTTAGTTATGAATTCTGAAAGCACCAAATTAAAGAGACAGGCTAGTTATCAAATTGGATTATTTAACAATTAAAAAATTTATGTTAAATATTGTAAAATAGTTTTACAAAAGTGCATATTGTGATTTTAAGCTTATAACCATTTAAAATAATTCAGGAAGTCAATTTTTTTTATTCGAAATGTTGGAATTTTTACACGAATTTAAAAAAAAATACAATGTTTTATGAGCCATAGAACATGATTTAACTTTTTTTTTTAAATTCACAGGGGCTTTGTGTATAAACATTAAGAAATTTAAAAAGCACAATTTTAGATTAAACGTTCAAGTTTTGACAAAAAAAAATTCAAAACGATTCCTTTAAAACGAGCCGTTCAAGAAGCTCCAAAGATAAAAAGTTTAAAAGCGAAAATATTTGCATCCTCTTGATTTTATTATTTCAAATACTGAATTCATAGCTTAAAATTTATAAAATTCAACGAAGATTGATGTTTTTTTATTTGGGTTACCCCCTTGCATATATTATAACAATCCCATTAGTTAATTTGTGATTTGTTTATTTAACCCAGTAACTTGTTTACACAATTTAAAATAAATACTTATTTTGCAAAATTTTACTTTTCTCTTATTATTATTATTGGAAAATATTATGAAATGATAGTCAACTTAAATATTTATGTAAGTATTATAGTTATAAATAGATAGTATCCTGGCGTTGAAAATATCACCTTCCTGGTCTTGTTTTTGTTGATTATCAGATTATAGGCATTAATTCAAATTACTGCAAGAGTTTAAAGTTAGGAAGACAAGGAATAGCTATTTGTATAACAAGGGAGGAAAGTGCTACTTTTCCTCCCGAGAATGAAGTTTACTGCCCGACGCGTAGCGGAGGGCAGTAATCATTCAAGGGAGGAAAAGGCACTTTACTCCCATGTTATACATATGGTTTTTCCACCTTCCTCAAATAACAAGTCATTTTTTTATTTTTACTTAATTTATTTATGTAACTAACCAACAAAATTTATTAGAACTAAAACTAGCAAGTAGGTACAATATAACTGTCAACTGTCAAATATAAGTCAAATTATTAATGTAAACATTGTTAAATCAAAATAACAATTTACTGTTTTTTACCATTCTGCAAAATAATTCTGTTTTATAAATAAACGTTAAATGTATAGATACTTACGTAATAGAAAATAGATATTGTACAGGGCGTCAATAAGTTATATTTCATGAATGACGTCACTTTTACTTTTCCTCCCTAGGGAGGAAAAATATTTTCCTCCCTAGGGAGGAAAAGTACAACTTTGCTCCCTACAATCAGGTCCGGAAAAGTATACTTTCGGTAGAGGTAGGTGGAAAAATATGTTTTGTAGAATAGTTTTATTATCCTAGTACATTAAGAATATGATGCAGGCGCGGATCTAGAAATTCATAATAGGGGACGGGCTAGAAAATATTATTATTATTCAGATTTGGAAATACAGTCCAGATTTAGCCATAAGGCCCTCACTCCCCCAAAGGGAAAAATTCTCTCATCCCAGATACCTGCGGTATCAAGAGGATTGATCTCTAGTAGGACTCTTTCGAGCCCTAGATGATTTAGTAAACAGGAGTAGGAGTATCTCCCAAAAATTTTCGTATACATCTTGCTGCAGAGAGTAGTTCAGCTTTCTGCATGGTCTTATAGAGATGCTCATTCAGACCCAGCTTTTTTATGCTTTTTAGGAGGTTCTTCAAAATCACTCCAGACTCCAGTAGTAGAGACTATAATAGGTATTGTCTGGGTATTTTGCATTCTCCATTGTCTTCGTATTTGAATTTCCAGATCTCTGTACTTGGCGATCTTTTCAGTGCATTTAGAACGCAGGTTATTGTTAGTTATCGCCACATCAATGAGTGTTGTTTGTCTAGTTAATTTATTAACCAACACGAGATCTGGTCTATTATATGCCACTGTTTGGTCTGTGAGCACAGTGTGGTCCCAGTATAGCTTGTAGTTGTCATTCTCAAGCATACTCTTGGGAACGTATTGGTAGTATGGGAGATGGTTTGTTTGTAGAAGTCCCAGTTTTATGGCTACCTCATGATGAATGATCTTTCCCACTAAGTCATGCCGTTCCTTATACTCAGTTACAGCAAATACCTGTCAGCCTCCGGTAAGATGTTAGATGGTTTCTTGGGCTTGGCATCCATATTGGCATTTGTCGTTTTGGACCTGAGGGTCTTTGACAATATATTTCAGGTAATTTTTGGTTGGTATAACCTGATCCTGAATGGCCAGTAATGAACCTTCCGTTTCATGGAACATCTTTCCTGATGTCTACCAATAGTTCGACGCTGTATTGTCGACATAGTCTTGGCTGACCTCATTGGGATGTCGCCCGTGCAGATGTTTACCCATCCAGGTGCGCATTTTTTCGTCCTTTGTAAGGTGGTTTATGCGCATTTCTGGTTCCCTCAGTTTGATCGGTGTTGTGTCATCTACTGTGCAAATATCGCGATGAGTAGACGTCTCAGCCTGCAACTGAAAATAAGTTCTTAAATTAGCAATCTGTTTTTCTAATTGTTCACCTATATCCATAAGTCCTCTTTCTCCCAAATTCCGTGGTAATGTCGTTCTTTCTACTGCGCTTCGAGGATGGTATTTTTGTGTCTTTGTTTTTGTAAACTTAACAATGCCAAATGAATAGCTAAGCGCGGAACATGCGTAGGTGTTTATTGCCTTAAACAAATTTCTAGGCTTAAGGTGTGACCGAAGCAGCTGTTTTATCCTTCGTATAAACTCCGTAGTTATCTCAGTTTTCATTAGCTTATGGTCAATTTTCCGCGCCTGCTTTACTCCAAGATATTTATACATATCGTTCTCACCCATGGTCTCGATGTTCTGGCCATTTTGCATATCGAATCCTCTGGGCTGTATTTTTCCTCTGACTGTATTTAATATACGGCGCTTATCTAGTCCAAAGTGCATACTAATATCATTAGAAAAGGATTCTACAGTTTGTAGCATCTGCTCTAGTTGGTTTCGAGTGGCCATTCATTTCAAATCATCCATATACAACAGATGATTAAGCTTCGCCACCACATGGTTGTTATTTTTGATGCTAAAACCTGAGTCAGTGGTGCTCAATAGCTGAGATAGTGGATTTATAGCTAGACATAACCACAGTGGATTCAACGAATCTCAATGGAACACGCCCCAGCTGATTGCGATATTTTCACCATAATACACAATTTTAGGTAAAAATTTAATAATCTATTTTTGTAGATGATGAGAACTTTGTTCAAAGATTGGGACTGATAAAAAAGCTTCAGATCCATATGGGATGTGTCAACACAATATGTTGGAATGATTCTGGAGAATACTTACTGTCAGGTTCAGACGATCAACATTTAGTGATTACACATGGACATAAGTACAACGTTGTCGCAGATTACTACACCAGTCATCATGCAAATATCTTCAGTGCAAAGTTTCTTCCTTGTACTAACGATCGCCAGATTATTTCCTGTTCAGGAGATGGGCTTATTATACATACAGGTAAGTTACGGGAATACTGCTATTTAAAATAAGATATTAAATACGATGTTCATATGCTCGGCAAGTAAAATTCAAATAGTAAAACAAATCCCAATAGTCCATGTGGTGAGACCGCTCCCGTCTGAAAAATTTTCTGATTCGGTTTCTTTGTGGATTCCTATTCAAAAATGTCCCCTTTAAACAAATCTGAAGGGTGCCGGGCGGAATTTTTGGGCAGAAATTGTTTAAACAATTTTTTTAAACAAATACAAAAGATCACGTTTTTTTGCTCTGAAATATATATTTTTTGTTTTTATTAATAAGTTTGTTTTGTTTTTATTATTTATAAGTTTTTTGGGACATTCTAAACAAGAAAGGTATCTTGTAATTTTTCTCAAAAATTGACAGTTTTCGAGTTATAGGCGATTTAAAATCTGAAAAATGCGAAAATACGCATTTTCGAGGCTTAAAAACTCATATTTAAATTAGTATTTTTGAGGTTGCCAGATACTTAATTTGAAGGTTAAACCATAGATATATAATACTCTAGATTGCGCCCTACGATCTTAAAATGGGTGACGGTTGCGACAGAGATAAATGAGCCTATTTGGTCGGTAGTCTCTTTCTAATTCAAGGGGAGTATCGACGACGTCACTATCCTACTCTGTCGTCGAGTATTTTAGATGGTTTGACAGTTCGAGCGGATGGCGACGAGAACTGGTCGTTTGTCTTCGGACGTGGATAATCCTGGTTCGAATCCCATACCAATCTTTACTTTTTTTATTTTTTATTTAATCAATATTGCGTTTATTAGATATTATTACATCTCTAAAGTAAATCTATGCAAAGAAATATATAACAAATAAGAAAAACTGTGTAGGTACCTATAGATTTTTAAAAATATAAAAGCCAATGTTATTTTTTTAATAAGTTAATTGTAGAATAGTATAAAGTAATTGTTAAAAATATTCGTAAAAAATTACCAATAATTAATATTAACATAATGTACCATCGATTTATTAATTGAATCGGTCATTTCAAAAACAACATGAGTCACATATTCCTAATTTTACAGAAGAGCAAAGAAAACTAACTATATAGTCGAAAGATGGATGAAATGGATGACATCAAAATTCAGAGTTATATTGTAGTTTTGTTCCTAATGTTTTTACTGGACTGGTGTCGTTTTGCACACAACGTTTATCCAGTGGCGGCTCGTATAACTTTAGGAAGGTAGTGCCAGAATCCGGGCAGCTGCCTAAATTTTTTGTGGCGGTTTTACGATATGGTCAAAAAGGATATAAAATATAAATAAAAAAAAAATAGGCGCAGATATTTTTATCTTATATCTATATATTTACTATTTTTGGGATGCCAAAAAATTTACCAAAATTTATCAAAACAGTTCTGTAAATTAAGTAATTAGCAATAAAATAAATTCAACTTACCACCAGTATTTACTGCTGATGTACTTTTTTTTTTTGTTTTTTTCATCACTAGGTGGGGAATCTGCAAACAGACGTCGGAGGTAAACATTTCCAACAGTGCTGGGTTCCTGAGCTGAAACCTCATCAGTGTCACGTCGACCAGTTTGGCCCTAAATCGGACCTCCCTGCCCTCCGTAACTCCGATGTGGCCGGGACCAGCTAAACCCCACCCCTCTCATACTAGGGCATCAGGGTGGAATCGCCCGTTAGGGCATGACTTCTCCCCGATGTCCTTCTTTTGCCCGATTCTCAGTCGCTCGTCATCACGCATCAGCTTCCGTTTCTCACACTCATCCGACCACCACGTCCTTTAATCCTATGCTGTCAATGTTTCATTCTTCCTACCACTGCTGATGTACTTGAAGTTTGTTGTTACGATATGGTCTCTAGAGCCTATTTAGAAAATTATAAAAATAACACTATTCTATTATTTACACACACGCACAAAGTTATTTAATATCACTTTTAAAGTTTACGATATGTGAAGTCCATCCTTCTTTCTTTTTTGGAGGCAAAGTTTTCAATGACTTTATTATTAAAATTGTCAATGCCATTTACAAAATGTCTTTCTGTAGACAGCATACCTAAAGCACTTAGTCGTTCTTCCTTCATGGTATTTCTGAGGAATGTCTTAATTCGTTTTAGCATTGAAAAACAACGTTCTGCTTCAGATGTTGACATGGGAATGGTTATTAATATACTTAAAAGTTTAACGGTTTCTTCAAATGTACATTTTAAACCTTCATCATTTTATAAAACAGATAACGGAACAGCCCCAGAGGTAGTACTTAATTCGTCTCGCTGATACAATACTTGTAATTCAGTTTTAAGTCGAGTTTTGTTTAAAAATAAAAATTGTGTGCATGTTTCATTAAGAAATGATTCGGGGAACTTATCCTTATAAGCAGAAAACTTCTCTGACATAAATAAATGAGAAGCAACTAAATGTCCGGAGAAGGTAAACCTTGTTTTTATTTGCAACAAAACTGCATCGCATATCTCTACGGCTTCCCGTTTTCTGCTGGGCCTGTCCTCTTCAATTCGCGCCATTTTTTTTTATTGGTTCATCATTATCGGTTTGTCTCTGTGACGTGTTTATTTCTTCTTGAATACTATCCATAATGACGTCCATTTGCTCCCTTATACCTTGAATTGCTGCTGCAAAATTCTCCAAATCTTTTTTCACTTTGACAGAATCAGTGCATACTTTTTGCAATTGATGAAAAATAATTTCTACGTGAGGCATAATTTTATTAAAAATAAATAGCCAAAATACAAAATCTTTATCCTGGAGCTTTAATTTGTAACCATTTGCTTGATTAATGGAAGACAAATCACGTGAAGTACTTTGTATAATGTCCATAACTGCAATGAGGTCTTTTCTATTTTCATGAACAGTATGAACACTTCGTGATTGAAAATTCCAACGTGTTTGGGAAGATTTTGGCAACCTGCGATTAACCACCTCATCCAAAATTTTTGTTCTTTGAGGGGACGTTGAAAAGAATGAGCACAAACCAGATAAATTAGAAAAAAATATCCTAGCCTGCTTATTGATGGAACATGCACTTGTCATAATTAAATTCATTTGGTGTGCATAGCAGTGAACGTAATTTGCAAGAGGATATGTCTCCTTAATAATTTTTTGCACACCATTTAAGCCACCACTCATAACAGATGCGCCATCATAACTTTGAGCGATTAATTTGTTTGGAGTATGTTTTAACAATGGATTTAAAACATTTAAAATACATTCAGCGATTGACTTAGCATCATGTCCGCCCGGCACGTAAAATCTCCAAAATCTCTCAACTGGTCGTCCTTTACACAAATATCGAAAGACTATAACTAATTGAAATTCACCAGCAACGTCTGTGGTTTCATCGGCAATCACTGCAACATAAGGAGAATTTTCAATTTCTTTCTTAATTTCCTCGTGGTAAACATCTAACATGCACTCCAGTAGTTCATTTTGTGTTGTTTTTGATGTACCTTTAAAAGATTTGGAACTTTGAATGTGAACCTTTAAGTCGTTGTCTAATTCAGCGCTAAAATTGACCAGCTCCTTAAATATGCCTCTGTTGTCTGAATTTTTCGTTTCGTCGTGACCTCTTAGAGCTAACTCAAAAGCTCCACAAAACCTTATACAATTTATGATTTGATTCAAGACATATCGATTCTTATCTACCTGTTCATTATGTTTAATTAGAGTATCACGATAAGCTGAATTTAATTGGGTTTTTATATTTAACTTACCAAGCATTGAAAAGCTAAAAACGTTATTCATGTGCACTTTAGATTTTTCATGGGATTTCAATTTCTCCCATATATGTACAAGATCATCGGTGCCTTTGTTTGACCAAGTCTCGTCACCTCCAAACAAAACGCATACAAAACAGAAGAGTTTATTAGTTTGTTCGCAACCACACAACCAGCTATTTTTATCATAAATAATTTTATTAAACTTACGACAGCGAAGTTTTTGTCCATTTCCACTTTGTTTTTCAATTTTTAAATCGGGTAAAGGCCGACCGAGTTCTTTAATTTGTAGTTTTTTTTCTAACGAAAAACCACCAAAAGAGTTTTTTAATATACTAATTTGATTCATTGTCAATAAATAAATTAAACGTAGAAAATAATCAAAATATTATTTTTATACCTACGACACCCACGATCACAACGCACTAACTAATAATTACAAATTAAAAAATATAGTAGAGTATAAACACAAATATACAATACAGTAGTAGACAATAAACACAATAGCGTCAAGCGAACGCGTAAAGAAACTAGAAATATGTAGATCTAAAACATTGTATCTTAAGATCCACTAACTTCCTTTTCGAGATTTCGAGCCTGGCACGGAGACTCCAATTTAAACGTATGTTAAAAGTGCAATACCGCTCTCTCTCTGTCACTTACACAGGATGCTCATACAATCTTTCTCTTTTCTCACGAGCCACTATGCCGTTCGGCACTGGGATTTTTATGATTTTCATCCTTTATCCGGTCAGCTGTGGGTGGCCAGAGTCGGTAGATTTGCATTGCGCTACACAGTTGCCAGATTTGATATAATTTATAAAAATAAAGAGAAATATTCACAAAAAAAATAAACAGGCATTAAAATGTTTTTAAGATAAAAAATATGTTTCTGCATAGTTAGCAAGGTAGTGCCATGGCTCTATGGCATTACCTCACGGGCCGCCACTGCGTTTATCTTAAAGGAGTCTATTCCTCTCAAAAAGTTAGTTTCTGAAAATTGTGGACTTTGCTGTTTTTGAAATGACGGATTCAATTATAAGTAATTAGACATTATTTTTATTTATGAAACTATTGTTATAATTTTTAAAAAAAAAGTAGAAGCAAAACAAACATTCACATCATTCGAATAAGGACGAATTTATATTAATAACGAATGACTTTTATTTTACTATGCAGTTCACAAATGTATTCCAATATTAACCTACTATACATACATTTATTATCTGCTAGATTTACTTAGGTCCATTTTTCAGATGTAAAAATATCTAATAAACGCAATATTGATTAAATAAAAATAAAAAAAGTAAAGTTGGTATGGGATTCGAACCACGATTATCCACGTCCGAAGATCAAAGACCATTTCCCGTCACCACCCGCTCCAACTGTCAACACATATTACTCGATAAAGTGGGATATTCATGTCGTCGATATTCCCCTTAAATTAAAAAGAGACTACCGACCAAATAGGCTCATTTATCTCTGTCGCAACCGTCACCCATTTTAAGATCGCAGGGCGCAATCTAGAGTATTATATATCTATGGTTTAATGGGTTAAACATTCAGCTTCAAGATTTTGAAGAGTGATTATAAGCGATTTAAAATCCGAATGATGACAAAAAACGCATTTTCTGATTTTAAATCGCTTATAACTTTAAAACTTAACTTTTGAGAAAAATGTCAATTGTTTTATTTTATTTAGAATGTCCCAAATAATCTATAAAGAATATTTTTCGGAGGCAAATAGGAGATTTTTGAAATAGAGCGCGCCGCACCGACAAAAAAATCAGATGGACATGCATATTTAACAATTAAAAAATAACGATTTAAATTAAGGTTAGACGTGATCACTCTTTAGAATCTTGAAGCTGAATGTTTAGACTTCAATTTAACGATCTGGCAACCTCAAAAATACTAATTTAAATATGAGTTTTTAATGTTGTTCTGAAGCTATTTCCTTGTGGCATTTTTATGATTAACTATTTAGTGGGAAATAAGCCACAATTAAATTGAAAAAAATAGTATAAAGAATAAAAATATAAAATAAAATAAAAATAAAAATAAAAAAAGAATAGTATTTTGTATTTTGACAACGAAACCCGATTTGGGCTTCGAAACGTTAATAAAATTATTTTTTCAATTTAATTGTAGCTTTTAGTTATTTAGTAATTTAGTTATTTCCCACTAAATAGTTAATCATGAGTTTTTAAGCCTCTAAAATGCGTTTTCGCATTTTTCAGATTTTAAATCGCCTATAACTAGAAAACTATCAGTTTTTGAGAACATTTACAAGATACCTTTGTTGATTAGAATGACCTACGAAACTTAAAAATGTATGTTCCAGAGCAAAAAACGTGATCATTTGCATTTGTTTAAAAAAAAATGTTTAAACAATTTCTGCCCAAAAATTCCCCCCGGCACCCTTAAGACGGGAAATTTTTTCAGACGGGATCGGTCTCACCACATGGACTATTGAGAAAAATCTCTACATATCCAAGTAGACAAGGCGAAAACGGCGGGTTCGTTGGGAAAAATATTCCCATGAGATTTTTTTGCATAATTACATTCGTGAGACATCCCAGAATAAGGTGCAAGAAGTCGCCCACGTGAAAAGTGGGCCTAATTTTTTTTAACAATTTTTTTTAATCAAATTGCAAAAATCAATATTTTTGGCCCGGACAATTTTTTTGTAGGTTTTTTGGACCATTCTGGATAATCAAGGTGTCTTATAATTGTTCTCTTAAGTTGATCGTTTTCGAATTATAAGCAATTTAAAATTGAAAAAAACGAAAAATGGCGATTTTTAAGGCTTAATAACTCGGTTAAAAGTTATTATTATAAAAGTCAGAAAGTGACTAAATCAAAGTTTAATCCCCCCCTACAAGATCCCGAAGAAATTTTTGTCATTATTTTATTACTAAGCTGTTATTTTTAAGTAATAATATTGAGAGCCATGCACGTGGTAGGCGGCCGTAAATGTGAGTGCAAGTACGATGTACAATTGGACTGCCGGAGTGGCATCTCTCTCGCACTCAGCATTTACGGCCGGCTACCACGTGCATGGCGCTCCATATTATTACTTAAAAATATCAGCTTAGTAATAAAATAATGACAAAAATTTCTTCGGGATCTTGTAGGGGGGGCATTAAACTTAAATGTAGTCACTTTCTGACTTTCATAATAATGACTTTTAACCGAGAAGCCTTGAAAATCGAGATTTTTCGTTTTTTTCAATTTTAAATTGCTTATAACTCGAAAACGATCAACTTTAGAGAAAAATTATAAGAGACCTTTTTTAACCACAATGGTCCAAAAACTCCATAAACCACAAAAAAATTTTAATCGGCATACTAAAACTGTATCTTGAAGTAGAACAACTTAGCAATCAACTGCCTTACTGTCTAAATCATTACTACTGCCAAAGACATACAACAAATGTTTTGAGGATAGTAGATGGAACCATGATACTATAAATAACAAGATTTTACAAATAGGTTAAAAAGATAGTATCTTCCCGTAGCGCAAATACGTCCTAGTTCGCGCATCGCATGACGTAACTGGAGACCGGAATTTGAATTCTTGTTGTTATCTTATAGTCCAGGCTGTATCGTCGCCCCCGTTAGATAACATATTCCGATTCGATTTTGTTGCACAAACTCACTTAAAAGAGTTCCTTATAACAAATACACAGAGTGTCGGGAGGTGTCGCGGTCGGAAAATTGTTTAAACAATTTTTTAAACAAATTCAAAAAATCAATTTTTTCACTTCAAAAAATCAATTTTTTCACTTCAAAAAATCAATTTTTTCACTTCAAAAAATCAATTTTTTCACTTCGTATAATTTTTTTAAATTCTTTATGAGCCAAAAAGGTATCTTGTAATTTTTCTCTAAAATTGACTGTTGTTGTGTTATACTCGATTTAAAATTTGAAAAACGCGAAAATGGCCATTTTCAATGCTTAATAACTCGGTTAAAAATTATTATTATGAAAGTCAAAAAGTGACTGAATCAAAGTTGAAAGCCCCACCTACAGGATTATGAAGAAATTTTGTCATTATTTTATTACTGAGCTGTTATTTTTAATTATTAATCAAGAGCGCTAAGTGAGGCGGCCGTCATTGTGAGTGCAAGTGAGATGCACCATTAGACGGCGGGAATGGTGCATCTCTTTCGCACTCACTATTGACGGCCACCTATATGCAGTTAGCGCTCATTGTTGATAATTAAAAATAACAGCTTAGTAATAAAACAATGACAAAAATTTCTTCAGGATCTTGTAGGGTGGACTTTAAAACTTTGATTTGGTCACTTTCTAACTTTCATAGTAATAATTTTTAACTGAGTTATTAAGCCTTGAAAATGGCGATTTTCGCGTTTTTAAAATATTAAATCGCGTATAACTCGACAAAAATAAATTTTAGAAAAAAATCACAAGAGACCTTTTTTGCTTATAATGATCCAAAAAATCTAAGAAAATTGAACGAATCGAAAAAATTAATGTTTTGAATTTGTTTAAAAAAATTGTTTAAACAATTTTCTGACCGCGGCACCTCCCGGCACCCTGTGGATATGTTATAAGTACCTCTTTTTGAGTAAGTTTGTTAAAAAAAAAATCGAATCGGAATAATTTACCTAACGTGGGCGACCATACAGCCGCGGGCAATTCAAACTAATCGGAAATCATTCGGTCATTACGAACCATTACGGACTTGGGTCTCCAGTTACGTCACGACTTCCTTCTCTTCGAGATGCGCAATATATTATCTTGTTATTTGTAGTATCATGAATGGAACAGAAATAGGGAGTTGGGGAGTTATGGAGCGAAGAGATCACGAGGAAGACTACAAACGCGGCGGAGCGATGACATTAAAAGTATTGCAAGGTAAACATGGAAACGTCTGTCACTGGATAGAGAAGCATGGAAGGAAATCACAAAGGCCTATATTCGAACAATCAAATAGATTTTTTTTTAAAGATCATCAGCGTAGTTTAACCTTATCTATTGTCAAGCTTGTTAGTACAGCACTGAAAATGTTTAAACAAATTAACAAATATTTATAACTTACTATTGTTGATTCTGTTTTGATTTAAAGTATTTCTACAGACTTGAATCGTGCCCAAGAAAGTTCTGATGCTCAATTTAATTGTCATGCTGGTACAACAACATACGAAGTCATCACTGTTCCCAATGAGCCATACTCATTTTTAAGTTGTGGGGAAGACGGTAGTGTACGGTATTTTGATTTAAGGGTGAAAAGTAGGTAAGTCATTTTATTTTTTTGTTTGTAAATTGGTTTGCATATTATTTATGTGGAGCGTTTCTAATCAGCGATAGTTTATTATAGGTATTAGGGAACGGCCAGGCTTGCGAGTGATTTATCGCGCTAAATAAATCGTTCACGACAATGTAGCGGCGACAAGCGAGAAGATGTCCACAGAAAAGCGATCCAAATATCAGTTTTCGCCATGCTTCTCACACGTTACGCCTTTAAGAGACGCCGTAAGCACCCCTACCGGCTTCGAAATGTATTAGTCTCTCGTCAGGGAGTGCATATGTAGCGTTCTCTGACTGAACCAAATAATCCCCGGCCTCCAGTCTCGGATCGCTTCTTCTTCTTTTTGTATAGACATGACTGTCTGTTTTTTCAACGTGCCTCTAGTAAGTTGTCATTCCATCGTTTTCGTGGTCTTCCCACTGATTATTTTCCTATTGGGGAACCGTCTCTCGCTGTCCTGACTATTGCAACGAACGAAATGGCAGAGATGCCCTAGCGACATCTGCTAGAAAAAAGTCTAAGTGTTAATCTAATAGCACGTAAAATAAAATTTAATTTAAATTCGAGGGATCCATCTTTCGTTGGAACTTTCCGCGCTGAGCAGATGGGACGTGAATTGCAAATTTTAGAATTTCCTCATCTTCTTTAGTTTCAGCATCCGTTTTGGCTTGCATTTTTCGAAGCCTCGGAGGGGTAACCAGAAAGATGGTCCCAATAGGTTTTAATCTGGTGGAATATAAAATATTTTAAAAATATTTTAAATTTTATTTTATGTGCTATTGTTTGTTTTTTAACCAAAAAGAGTGATTCAAATTTACCGCGCCGTAATGCTTGTTTCTAATTGGTTCTACCGCAGGCAAGTTTACTCCACTGTTATTAAATTTTGACACTAATGACATTTATGAAATTTTGGCACTTCTGTCATTTTATAGGTTAATTAAGTATATCGGCGATTTTTTGTGTTTTCTGCATTATTCCTTTAATTTTTAGATTTTTAGTCTACTTTTATATAAAAACAGTTGTTTTTAGAACTCTTTAGCGATGTGTTAGTATAATACAGGGTGTAACAAAAATACAGGTCATAAATTTAATCGCATATTCTGGGACCAAAAATAGTTCGATTGAACCTAACTTACCTTAGTACAAATGTGCACATAAAAAAAGTTACAGCCCTTTGAAGTTACAAAATGAAAATCGATTTTTTCCAATATATAGAAAACTATAAGAGATCTTTTATTGAAAATAGACATGTGGCATTCTTATGGTAGTAGTATCTTAAGAAAAAATTATAGTCAAATTTGGACACCCCATAAAAATTTTATGGGGGTTTTGTTCCTTTAAACCCCCCCAAACTTTTGTGTACGTTCCAATTTAATTATTATTGTAATACCATTAGTTAAACACAACATTTTAAAAACTTTTTTGCCTCTTAGTACTTTTTCGAAAAGTCAGTTTTTATCGAGATATTTTGAATATTTGTCAAATCCACCACATATTTGTATATGGCTAAGTACGATTATGGAGACTTTGTAATAATATGAAAATTTATTTATAATTTACATTTTTAGGTATATTTTGAACCGTATTAAAAAAGAAGTCACATCTCGATAAAAAGTGCCTTCTCGAAAAAATACAAAGAGGCAAAAAAGTTTTAAAAACACTGTGTGTAACTAATGATATCGCAGTAAAAGTATATTCTGTTTAACTAACTAATGGTACCACAATAATAGTTTAATTGGAACGTACACAAAGATTTGGGGGGTTTAAAGGAACAAAACCCTGATCAAATTTTTATGTAAATATATTAAAAAAGAAGCCGCATCTCGATAAACACTGGCTTATCGAAAAAAAAACTAAGAGGCGAAAAAGTTTTAAAAACGTTGTGTTTAACTAATGGTACCACAATAATGAATTAATTGGAACATACACAAACATTTGGAGGGTTTAAAGGAACAAAACCCCCATAAAATTTTTATGTAAACATATTAAAAAAGAAGCCGCAACTCGATAAAAACTGCCTTATCGAAAAAATACTAAGAGGCAAAAAAGTTTTAGAAATATTAAATTTAACTAATGGTACCACAATAATAATTTAATTGGAACGTACACAAAAGTTTGGGGGGGTTTAAGGGAACAAAACCCCAATAAAATTTTTATGGGGTGCACAAATTTAAGTATAAATATTTTGTAAGATGTTCCTGCCATAAGAATGCCACATGTCTATTTTCAATAAAAAATCTCTAATAGTTTTCGATATATTCGAAAAAATCGATTTTCATTGTGTAAATTCAAAGGGCTGTAACTTTTTTTATGTGCATATTTGTACTAAGGTAAATTAGGTTCATTCGAACTATTTTTGGTCACAGAATATGTGATTTAATTTATGACCTGTATTTTCGTTACACCCTGTATAATATGTATGAATTATCATCGAAAGGTGATATGATCAACGAAAAAAGAAGATGAATTTGGTGACTTTTCTAGTAACTTTCTTGGATGTGAATCTGTCTTTTTAGTTTACTCCTCTTGGTTAAAAAACTCAACTATATTAGATTAAAAATTAAAACTTAGACTTTTTTTCAATATTCATTGGGTTTAATAGTTATTTTCCTAACAAGTGCAGAAAGTCATTCTTTTCCGCACGCGACTGCAGTTTGCCGAACGACGCGAAGCAGGAGTTCGGCAAGCAGTCGAGTGCGGAAAAGAGACTTTCTGCAAGAGTTAGGAACAATATTTTTTTAAGAGTCTTTAAAAAATTACCAAATCTTAATCAATTAATTTAATTAATATGAAAATACATACACAAATTAATTCTTTGACAAGGTTGTCAAAACCAAACTTTGAATATAATTAGTTAGCATGACGACGATCTTGGTTTCCATGACGATGATTCAAAACGACTGTTATTGTCTACCGATTTGACTTTCGAATATTATGTCAAAATAATTTTATATCATCGAATTGTCGCGTTAATTTCATTAAAACAGGAACACAATAAGATATATTTGAAATAAATTAGTAAATAATATCTAAATATTAGTTTATTGCATGTATTATAATTACTTTAAGGCCATATTAACATACCTAAATTAACACGCGTGCGGAAAAGTAAAAACCGCGTGCGGAAAAGTAACACGCGTGCGGAAAAGTAACACGCGTGCGAAAAAGTGAAACTTTCTAAACTAAAATGCGTGCTCGAAAGTAGACATTTTTGCACGCTAGTAGAAAGAATATTTTTTGTAATTCAGTCGTCCACAATTTATCTCTCGAGAAAAATCGCTCACAAGCCTGGCCGTACCCTTAAACAGTGGTAATATTACCGTATTACTACACAAATTTTACTATAAATATTACGCCAGTCAATGGGAGCAAGAATAGGATATTACCTCCGAATTCTATCCTACTGCATGGATTTTAATGAAATTTTGGGCCTAGCCTTATCTCCTAATTCAAAGTCTACCCTATGCCGATGTGTGCTTTTATCTTGGGGGTGGTTCCCACCCCTTCTTAGTGGTGGAAACATTTTTGGTTAAAATTACCACGGAATTTGCTAGAGAACCTAATTCTAAGCAAAAACTGTTCTATAATTTTTTTTTGAAAACTCAAAATACTTTTTGAGATATTCGTGGTTAAAAATTGGACGTTTTCATTGAAACATAATACCTTTTCGAACGGTTTTTTGCGAATACCTTAAAAACTATACATCTCACGAAAAAAACTATATTAAACATTTTTTAGGTTATAAAAAAACAAAGAGACACTTGCCTTCATAAATCTTCTAGTTATAATACAAAAAGAGATATGGTAGGTGAAAATAGTTTGTTTTTTGGTACATTTTCAAATTGGTGTATTCAACTTGAAATAACAGAGAAACGGTCGATTTTAGGTGTATAATGCTACTAATACCTTTTGTAGGCCTCCTTTTTCTCCATGAAAATGATAAGATATACAGCAATGAAAAATAAAAAGGAAGTTTTTATCTGAAAAAGCCCTACATTTTTGTGTGGTATCTTTTTTTCGTATCTCTTATATTTTTCGAGTTACATCGAGGAAAAGGAAGATTTTTAAGAAAATTTAAAAATGCGCTCTATAATTTGATCTTATTTTTTTTCAAAAACCATTCATTTTAATCTAGTCCAACTTTTTGAACATAGAAATAACACTATAATAAAAAGTATTATAGAAGGAAAATGATGTATTTAAATTCTGATGAATGCGGGGTTAAATATACTTTTCATTTCTTTGTAAAATAAATTAGTCATCAACTTTTTTGCGGAATATCTCGCTTAGTTTGAATATAATCGACATTTAGTATTGATCATTTTAAAGGTCTTTTCAAGCACTACAAAAGTTATTAGTATCATTATACACCTAAAAACAGTTTCTCTGTTGTTTCAAGTTGAATACACCGATTTGAGCATGCAGTAAAAAAAACAAACTCTTCTTACCTACTATATCCCTCTTTGTATTTTAACTAGAAGATTTATAAAGGAATGAATCTCTTTGTTTTTTTATAACCTACAGAAATATTTTATATAGTTTTTTTGTTAGATGCATAGTTTTTAAGGTATTCGTAAAAATCCGTCCGAAAAGGTGTCATTTTTCAATGAAAATGGCCAAAATTCAACCACGAATAACTCAAAAGTATTGAGTTTTCAAAAAATAATTATAGAACAGTTTTTGTTTAAATTAGGTTCTCTAGCCTCTTCCGTGGCTATTTTAACCAAAACATTGTTCACCCCCGAGAAGGGGTGGGAACCACCCCCAAGAAGGCGCACATCGGCATAGGGCAGACTTTGTTTCTTGAGCTATTCCCTACTTACTGTGAAAATATCAAGTAAATCGATGTAGTAGGATGGAATTCGGAGCCAAAGACCCTCATTGACTGCCCTATATCAGTTTTCTTTAGATATTCATTGCATATAATTTGCTTCAGTCTCAAAAATAGTAACCTAATTAATTAAACTTTGTGAAATTTATTGACTAATTTTATTTAGCGCAATTTTGTTTAGTGACTGTTTTCCTATATTCCAATGAGTTCTAATAAATAAACAGTTATTGATATAATAATAATAAATAATCATTTCGTTGTGAACCGAACAAGAGCCGTCTTATTTTAGTTAGTTCAGAGATCGTCAAAAGCACTCTAACTAGTTTCAACCCTCGTTAGCGCCGGACTCCACTTGCGATTTTCTAGTCGCGCGATTGTTTTGTCGCGAAGATTGAACACATTCGCGACAAAACAATCGCGCGACTAGAAAATCGCAAGTGGAGTCCGGCGCTTAGGGTTTCTTCAGAAAGCGCATATTTGATTCTCTCTGAACCACCAAAATTCAGGCCGCCGGCCTCTGTCCACAAACGAAAGATCATGGTGACATGGATGCCGTGGCTGCATCTGCTAAATACGAACGAAAAGTTTTACTTTTAAGATTAACAATATTAAAAATAAATTTCGTTCGTTCGAATTATTGATATCTTTGTGTCTGTATTCTTCAACTTACTTTTTTATTGTAGTAAGTTTTTTAATGAATTGTCCACTATAATTCGATTCTTGTTTAAAATATTGTAATATCTAAGATATGGATGTCCTTGCTATTGTAGCGATTATAACGAGGTGGTCTACAGTTTCATAGTTTTATCAATGAAAATATGCAATGAAAGTCATTGAGAAAAATATGAATCATTCAAATATAATCATTTTATATGTACATGGTGCTTCTTTAATGTATTCAACTACTTTAATTGCATAATTTTGATGTCAAAATATGACGACTTAATCCAATTCAATTGACACAAAAATATTAGTTTTTGCTGAGTTACAGTTACAGACCAAAAAAAACGTAATTTTTGTATTCAAGTAGGAAACTACAGATTATTTACTTACAAGGCAATTCAATCATTATTTGGCACTACGTTTTGAACAGAGCTAAAATGGTAGGGTCTTAGTTTTTCGTTTTTCAGATACGTATGAACAAATAATCGACAATCTCATATACGACACATATGCAACACACAATACAAGAACACGCATCTCTAGGAACACATCTCTAGAACACACATCACCCTCAAACAATTTTTTCAACCACACACTTGCTGTGGCCTATAAGATCTAGACTGTATGTGTATTTTTGAAAAGACACCTACATAAATAGAAACATCAAACAGTAGTACCTATTTAAGAAAAAATGTAATTTTCATTACACCAATAATTGTGGTTCAATCCCATATAAACATAATACTTAAATAAAATTATTTTTAAGTTACAAATCATATTTTAAACTTTTGTTTCTGTAATATTTAAAATGCAGAAAATGTTTTTTGGTTAAAGATTAGTATGTGTTAGTGCATATATGTAGCTGTTCTGTTGACTGTTCTATATGTTAAATTTAATCATTTAAATTTATTAATTTTCATACTACTACTACTAGTTCAAGTAATGAAGCTTAAAATGGTACAAAACCTCGTAATTTTTACAGAATGGAGCGATTTGCTTGAAAATTTGAGAAAAGTAGTGGATAGTCCAAGGATCAAAATCTATATGATGCCGAAAGGCGCTTTTACCATGGGGGTGGTTGCCACCCCATCTCGGGGGTGTACATTTTTTATTATATTTTGACCGCAAAAGTTGGTAAAAACATTCATTCTAAGCAAAAAACGTTCTATACATTTTTTTGATAAAATTAATAGTTTACGATTTATTCGCTAGCGAAAGTTTTAGTTTTATATCGAAAAGTCAATGTTTTAATAAGTTTTCTGCAAGTAACTCCAAAAGTTTTCATTTTATCAAAACAACTTTACTTAACAAAAATGTACCTTTTGCAAAAATAAACAAAACCGTTTTTTTATTTTCTTTAAGACCAATAGTAATCGAGCTATACTTTATTATATTTAGCTATTCTTCGTCAAATGCTAAATATTGTAGTTTCAAAGCCAAAAGACGGGAAAACTATGCATTTTTCGAGGATAACTTGTTCGAACTAATTTAAACTATATAAAAATATCTATCTCAAGAAATAAAAAAAAGTATCTAGCTCAAAAATTAAGTGACTTATAATGAAAAGAATGTCAGTCCCTATTTTTTTCACCGAAAAAGTGATCAGAAGCAACCCCCTAATCACCACTCTAATTAAAATTAGTCATTGACCTTGTTTGGTCTTCTTTATTTATGTATTATTAATAGGTTCTAGAAATTTGACCGGCTTAGAGTGATTCGTTTAAAAAAAAATGGAGTTACAAGCGAATAACGAATTTTTGTAGTTTGGAAAAAATGGCTTTTTCTTCAGAATAGAAAGATTAGCGTCAGCGATACGAAAAAATGTTTAAATATGAAATTGTAGCTTATTTAATTTTCAAGAACCTGATTTGCAAAAATTTTTTCTACGGCATAAATTGAGTGAGCTATTGACAATTAAATCTTGTATTAACATGCAAAAACCACCTTTACCATCCCTTTCAAAGTCAACTCTTTTTGCGACTGAGGATTTTAAAAAGATTTAATATTAATAAGCTTATAGATCTTGTAAAAACCTACAAAATTTTTTTTTACCAAACCTTCTATCATAAAAAATAAAAAAGTTAAGGTTAAAAAATCAATATATTTAAAAAAAAAAGGAGAAATCCAATTGGAAGCATAATAATGTAAGTTAGGGGTGTTTTTAGTCATTGGCCTTACTCATTCTTCTTTATTTATGTATTAGTAATAGATTCTAGAAGTTTGACTGGCTTAGAATGATTAGTTTTAAAAAAACTGGAGTTAAAAGCGAATAAGAAATTTTTGTAGTTTAATAAAAAATGTCATTTTCTTTAGAATAGAAAGATTAGCATCAGAGATACAAAAAATGTTAAATATGAAATTGTAGGTTATTTGATTCCCAAGAATTTGGTTTGAAAAAATTTTTTCTACGGCAAAAATTGAGTGAATCGTAAATGAGTTTATCGAAAAATATTGATTTTTTCGAATTAAACTAATACTTTCGATAGCGAATAAATCGAAAACTATTAATTTTATCAAAAAAATGTATAGAACATTTCTTGCTCAGAATGAACGTTTTTATCAACTTTTACGGTCAAAATATAATAAAAAATTTCCACCCCCGATATGGGGCGGCAACCACCCCCATGGTACAAGCGCCTTTCAGCATCATATAGATTTTGATCCTTGGACTATCCACTACTTATTCTCAAACTTTCAAGCAAATCGATCCATTCTGTAAAAATTGCGAGGTGAAAAGTTTCATTACTTGGACTATACTACCGGTTTACAGCGTTCTTCGACGCGACGCCTTCCGACTCCTAACCGCCATTCCTCTCTGTTTAGCCATAGACCTGAAGGAATTTCTCTTTCCTCTAGTTCTTTTTGGATTCCCTCCCTCCAGCTTCTTGGTCTTCCTCTTTTCATTCTCCTTTGTGGTATCCACGCCAAAATCTGTTTAGGGATCCTGTCATCTGTCATTCTCTGTACATGGCCGTACCATACTAGTTGTTTTGTTTTTATGTCATAAATTATTGTATGTGTGACTCCCATCATTTCTCGTATTCTCTCATTTGGTATACCGATCTCTTCTTGATTTGCCTGCTGCTCTTCTCCAGAAGTCACAGAATGCCGTTCATCATGGATATGGCTTTTCTACCCTGTATGTTTCTGTCTTTTATAGCAGCATCGAGTGTTCCATCTTGAGTTATCTTCATGCCCAGGTACTTGTATTCATCGCAGTGTTTAATTCCTACCCCATCGTCTAATGTAATGGACTGCTTTGTTCCTCCAATACACATGGCTTCAGTTTTCTTAATGTTGACTTCGAGACCCCATTTGTTATATTCTGCCATTAGCTTCCGCGTCATGTAACTCAAGTCATTATGATCCTGAGCAATCAGAATTTGGTCATCAGCGAAACATAAATTGTATAGTGTTGTCGTCATTGAGAGGGATTTCCATGGCATTACATTTTCTTTTCCACAGCTTGAGTGCTTGTTCCAGATAAATTTTAAAAAGGGTAGGCGAAATACAACAACCCTGCTTCAATCCTTTCGTGACCTTAAATCCCTCAGACATCCTTGATCCAGTTTTAATTTTTGCAGTCGTTCCATTATACAGACTTTGGACTGCTTTGATAAGACCATGTTTAATATTGGTTTGATGTAGGGTTGACCATAGTTTGCTGAGAGGCACAGTGTCATATGCTTTTTGTAAGTCTACGTATACCAGGTGAACTTCTTTATTGACGACTGTTTCTCAATACCTTGCGTAATAGAGTACAGGTGGTCTACTGTGGACCGCCCAGCTCTAAAGCCAGCTTGCTCCTCTGCTTCGTAATCGCTATAGTCATTTTCTATTTTGTTCTTAATAACTTTCCCATACATCCTACGTATTGTGCTGTTTACCGCAATTCTTCTGTAATTTTCACATTGCTCCTTGCTGCCCTTTTTGTGGATGGTTGACATGATAGATAATTTCCATTCTTTTGGTAATTTGGCACCATTTAAGCAGTCTTGGAAGAGTTTTCTTAGCTGTTCTTCGAGTTTGTCTGTACCGGCTTTCACTAATTCTGCAGGGATGTCACCAGGACCAGGGAATTTTCCATCGTTCCATTTTCCATTTTAATAAATTCTAATAAAGATAGCTTAAGGTCTTTATTTTGAATATGAAAAATTTGATACTATTCATTAAAAGAATGATTATGATCTAGAACAGGGGTTCCCAATCTTCTGGAAACTGCGTACCACCTGAAATATTTTGAAGATTTTAGCGTACCACCAAACATCGGGAGGCATGGAATGGAAGGAATTCCACCCCGATCCTAATTTTTTTAGAAATATATTTACTTTACTATCAAAACATGTCCATTGGCAATATTTTAATTAAATAACTAATATCACTTTAAATTTAATTATTTATTCACTTTTCCAAGCTTTTTATCAAGTCAACAATAAATATAATAATTGTTAAACCATCTCACTTTTGTATGAAACAGAATAGTTTTGAACCTGCCACCCATATCTTCACAGATTAAGGAGAGTAATCTTAATTTCGTTTGTTTTACCCACGCGACGAGTACCACACGAAATCTTCCCGCGTACCACCAGTGGTACGCGTACCACCAGTTGGGACCCCCTGATCTAGAAGGTGAAGTGCGTATGTAGAATCTGTTTTTCTATTGTTAAATAGACGAAGCAACGAAGCATTAAACCTAGGAATTTTGTGCAGTAAGATGAATCGTCATGCAACTTTTTGCATTCGATTAGAGAGTGTCAGGCAACTTTGTGAACTAAATTCATCTAGGGCAAAAATTTTTGTGCATAAGAAAATGCATTTTAAAAGTGCATCCCGAAGAGGTGAAAATGAAAAATTTAGAACTCGGGAAATATTGATGGAAATGAGTTGAATTTTTATAATCTGGGGTTTTGGGGATCGCTGAGCACGAATTTCATATCGGCGATGGTCTCCAAGGTACCTGGTGCCCACGGTGGAACTCGGCGCCTAGAGTTTTATGTTATAATCATTAAAAATCAGTCAATATCCATTACTCGGGGGGGTTTTGGAGTCGCCAGCCACGAATTTAATGTTGGCGATGGTCTCCAAGATACCTGGTGACCAGGGTGGAACTCGTCGCCTGGAGTTTTATGTTATAATCATTCAAAATCAATCAATAACCATTACTCTGAGGGTTTTGGGGGTCGCTGAACAAGAATTTCATGTTGGCGATGGTCTTCAAGGTACCTGGAGCCCAGGCTGGATCTCGTCGTCTGGAGTTTTATGTTATAATTATTACAAATCATTTAAAACCATTATTCGGGGAGTTTTGGGGGTCGCTGAGCACCAATTTCATATTGGCGATGGTCTTCAAGGTACCTGGAGCCCAGTGTGGAATTTGTCGTCTTGAGTTTTATGTTATAATCATTCAAAATCAGTCAATAACTATTACCCTGAAGGTTTTAGGGGTCGCTGAGCACGAATTTCATGTCGGCGATGGTCCCCAAGGTACATGGTGCCCAGGATGGAACTCGTCTGGAGTTTTATGTTATAATCATTCAAAATCAGTTAATATCCATTACTCGGGGGGTTTTGGGGGTTGCTAAGCACGAATTTCATGACGGCGATGGTCTCCGAGGAACATGGTGCCCTGGAGACCATCGCCGTCATGAAATTCGTGCTAAGCGACCCCAAAAACCCCCCGCGTAATGGTTTTAAATGTTGTAATAGTTATAACATAAAACTCCAGATGACGAGTTCCACCCTGGGCACCAGGTACCTTGGAGACCATCGAACACATGAAATTCTTGTTCAGCGACCCCAAAATCCTCAGAGTAATGGTTATTGACTGATTTTGAATGATTACAACATAAAACTCCAGGCGACGAGTTCCACTCTGGGCACCAGGTGAACAGGAGACCATCGCCGTCATGAAATTCGTGCTCAGCAACCCCCAAAACACCCCGAGTAGTGGTTTTAAATTATTTGGAATAATTATAACAGAATATCCAGACCATCGACCACATGACATTCTTGTTCAGCGACCCCCAAAACCCTCAAAGTAATGGTTATTGACTGATATTGAATGATTATAACATAACACTCCAGGCGACGAATTCCATCCTGTGCACCAGTATCTTGGAGACCATCGCCAACATTAAATTCATGGCCGGCGACCCCAAAAACCCCCCGAGTAATGGATACTGACTGATTTTTAATGATTATAACATAAAACTCTAGGCGACGAGTTCCACCGTGGGCACCAGGTACCTTGGAGACTATCGCCGATATGAAATTCGTGCTCAGCGTTCCCCAAAACCCCCCGAGTATAAAAATTCAACTCATTTCCATCAATATTTCCCGAGTTCTAAATTTTTCACTTTCACCTCTTCAGGATGCACTTTTAAAATGCATTTTCTTATGCACAAAAATTTTTGCCCTAGATGAATTTAGTTCACAAAGTTGCCTGACATTCTCTCTAATCGAATGCAAAAAGTTGCATGACGATTCATTTTACTGCACAAAATTCCTAGGTTTTGGGCTTTTTAGTGCTTCGTTGCTTCGTCTAAAAGCCCTTTTGTGTTCTGCTATCCGTTTGACAAAGATTCTGCCAGTTTGACCGATGTAAAGTTTTTGGACAGTCACCACATATCAGTTTGTATACACCACTCTGTAATCGCTTTTCATTTTGGTTCTTATTGTTCTTAATGTATTTGCTTAAGTTGTTGTTAGTTCTGAAACCTGGTGTTTGTTCTTTTTTATGTGTTTGGCTATTTTTGTTGATATCTTGATATGTGATAGAACAGAAGGTGCTGGGTTTTTTGCTGTGGTAGTGGCAAGACTAATTTCAGGGCTTTCTTATACAGTTTTTGGTTTAAAATATGAATTTTTTGTTCGTTGTAGCCATTTTTTACTGTAATTTGTTTGTTCGTGTACCCTATGTTTACTGCGATTTGTTTAATGATGTTCAATTCTATCTCGAAGTTATTCCCATATCACGAAATAACTTCATTGTTTTATTGTTAGATAAAATAAATTTCCATCAAGTAACAGTCGAATCCATCAATTAATCATAATCCTTAAAAAGTCATTGTACATTTTAAATGACGTAATGCATGCTAATTCATGATAAAAACCATCGGCATGATAAATATACATAAAAACAAATCAACGTGCAGTCACGTTTAAGTTATGTTTAATCATACTGCATACCTGTAACGGTTCCGCTGCTTTCTTTGTTAAATATTAGTCATAATGCGTAAACATCAATTATAAAGTTTAATTAGAAAAACAAAAACCATCGACATGATAAAGGAATATTGGAAACATAATAATTTTACAGTCTATGTTAACTTTAAATATCTCGAAAAGTAATGACTTTATCCTTACCAAACGATAGTACGTTATGTACGTAAAAATATATTGAAAAGTAAATCTATATTATAGAAATAATAATATCTCTTCTCATGCCCCTATCATCCAGTTTTGGTGATAGCGAGAAACTCTTTTTTTATTACTACCTATAATTTGATGTGTTTTAAACTTGAAATTACTGCAATATACGATAAAGAAACATCAGATCATGTTAAAATAATGATCATAAACCATTTTAAATTCTTCTTAAAGTACCCTCTCATCAATGGAGGTTGGCTTTGGCTACTACAATTGTAAACGCTTCTTATTAGCAAGCTGTTCTTATGAGCTGTTCAAAATTTGGCCATGTCCATTGTCGGATGTTTCTTAGCCGCGATAGTCTTTTCCTTCCTAGTTTTCTCTTTCCTCGATTTTTTCTTCCAATATAAATTGAGCGTATTGGTTACTTATTATTTCTCAGTATGTGGCCTAAGTATGATGTTTTTGTAATTTTCACTGTGTTGAAAAGTTCTCTTTCCTTACCTATTCTATGCAGCACTTCTTCGTTTGAGGTATGCGCTGTCCATGAAATTTTGAGTATTTTCTGGTAGACCCACATTTCGAAGGCCTTCAATTTATTTACGGTTGATGTTTTAAGGGTCCATGTCTTAACTGCATAGATAAGAGTCGACCAGACAGAGCATTTTGATAAACGTAGTCGAATTTCGAGTTTTATTCGAGAATCACAAAGCAGTTTTTTGATTTTTTAGAAAGATTTTCTGGCCTGTTTATTCTCGATCTTATTTCTAGATCAGGATTTAGGCTGCTATCGATCCAACATCCCAGGTACTTAAATCTATAGACCTTTTCTAAAATGTGCCCATTGATTGTGTAAGGTTGAGGTACGTTTTGGTTTTTTCGGTTTGACATCACTTTGGTTTTTTTAATGTTTATTTTCATACTAAATTGCTCACAGGTCGAATTGGTCTTGTCGATGAGTCGTTGTAAACCCAAGTTGGAATCCCCATCAACACCGTATCATCGGCGTATCTGATGCTGTTGATATGTATGTCATTCACCTTGACTCCATTCTTGGAATCCTCCAGTGCCTCTTTAAATAGAAACTCAGAGTAATGATTAAACAGCAGGGCTGACAGAACACATCCTTGTCTAACTCCCCTCCCAATTTCTACTTCTGCAGATGTGGAACCATCGATCCTAACTCTGGCGTTTTGGTTCCAGTACAAGTTTTTTAGTAATTTGATGTCCTTTCCATCTAAACCGACTTCTTGCAAGCGTTCTAATAGTAGGTCGTGTCTACTCTATCAATGCTTTTTCCAAGTCTATAAAGCATATAAATATATCTTTCTGTTTAGTCGTAGCATTTTTGGGCGAGAACTGGTAAACTGAAAAGGGCTTCTCTAGTTTCCATGCCGGCTCTGAATCCAAACTGATCGTCTCCGATGATTTTTTCGCACTGTCTATAGATTCGATTATGTACGACTTTTAATGGGACTTTTACTGCATAATTCATAAGGCTTATCAGACGGAACTCGTTGTAGTGTTGTGAGTTTGGCTTTTTTTGTAATATTTAAATAAAATACCATGTAACTTATTAATGTAAGCGATATTTTATCTAATCGATTACAGTTAAATTGTCATATTTTGATATCAAGATTTTGCTGTTAAAATATTTGGACATTAATGTAACATCTTGTATACAATAGTGCAAATATGGTTGACATATAGAACAATAAAATTGTATCACTTTTTATGATTACTATTACCTTTCAGTTGCCACAAGGCACGTTGCAGAGACGACATACTAATTTCTTGTCAAAGGGCCGTAACAGCCTTAGCCCTTAGTCCCATATCTTCAGACCATTTAGCCATTGGTTGTGCAGACTCATCGGTGCGAGTATATGACAGAAGATATCTACGAAGAGGAGGTATAGATCTAATCCCGTGCGTATTACTTAGTTTGCTAGTTGTTTGTCTGTTTTATTATAGATCAACTACTGGCCCAACCTTTCTGTACATTTGTGGCGCCACACTTTGAGAACGAAAGACACTACAGAATAACATCTCTCAGCTATAGTAGAGATGGGCAAGACATGCTCGTTAGTTACTCCTCTAACTACCTCTACTTATTTAATGTTTTGGTAAATATCTTTATATAAATATATGTAAATATATGTTTGATTTAAATGTACTTAAGCCGTCTGTACATGGAGTTCGTTTTTGATTAAATTACAGCATGAATAAATTAGTAATTGTTTAATTCGAACTAAATAAACGTGTTCAAATTGAAAATTGAAGTGCAGATGGTCCAAGTCAAATAATTAGACATCATAATTCAATGGTACAAACTTACGGCGAACAAATTGAACACATTTTTCCTCATATATTAGTTTTTTCGCTACTGTCAAATTTAGCAGAAAAGCGCTGTTACCAAATATAAACCTATATTTATTTACCACAGCAACTATCGGCTACACGGTTTCTCTTTGTCTTTAAGAGTGTGAAACAAAGATAACTATCTGTACTATTAGTGTCAAAGTCATGTTATCCTTTGGAAGGTTATGTAAGATTTTTGTTTATAGCTGCGAAGTTGGTTAAAATATAAACTGTCCTATGAAACTGTCTACACACTAAATTCTGTTACTTTAGTTTTTCGTTTTGATTTTGATTTAAATTGTTGGATATCTTAGTTGAATTGTATTAAAACAATAATATAGTTGTATTTCGTCTTCCCAAATTATAATTTGAAAACAATATTTTGACATTAAATTTAATCTCCAATATTATGGCAGACATCAGTTACAATTTCCAATCTCACGTCATATAAATGACGTCATATAAACTCGTCACTAATTCTAGCCAATCAAATGCTTGCTGTAATAGGAATTACATGTCAAAAAAATATGATTATTCCCTATATATTTTTTCAAGTTTAAAATATGGCAACTAGGGAAAAATTATGTGCAACCTTTATTGTTTGACTTTTCCTATATAGATTATTGTTTATAGTTTATGCTTTTGCTTCATACTGTAATTTAATTAATACGAATAGGTTTTATAAATATTTAGGTGTACTTGTATCGTGTTGTTACCAATAGGTATGTTACCAATTAATATTAAACTCACTAGGACCAGATTTGTCCAAAAATCATGCAGTTTTTTTGCGTCTTGATTTAGATAAATACTTTACTGCAGTATTCGGTTTTTAAACCTTTTTTCTGCAAATTTTTTTACCTGACTTTTTTACTCACTTTTAAACTTATAGATCTTGTTCTAGGATGTCGGTTAGGTCATATATTATTAAAAATATTACGTTTCTTGTTGACCTCTACATATATCTCCATATCCTAATAGCATTAAAATCATTACATGAAAAAAGTGTTTTTTACTTATACTTTCTTATCCGCAATCTTTCTACCGTAGGTGTAGAGGTAATGATTCTTCTATATGTTTTTCTGTATTTTGCTTTTTCTCTTGCTTGAGACCAGTTCAGTTTCGTTTTGATTATTGCTCTATTTCTAATTCTTGGTTTTATGTTCTCTTGGGCATGCTCCTTCGTCTTTTAATTCCAGTTTCGGTTTCGTAGATGACGTTTACCGTTTTTTTATTGTCCATGCGTACTAGTCAATTGTTCTGTTTCTATTTTTCTAAAACACTTCTTGACTGTCAAGTTTCTCGTTATCATTTCGTTTCTGATTTTGTTGATTTTCGTTATTCCTTCATCTTTCCATATAGCCGAGTAAATGAACGGGAAATACGGCGATAACGTGTAATTTTCAGGGGCAACTCAGAATTGCATGAAAATTTGGATTTAGATTCTACTTACCCTCCAGTTTAAAGTTGAATTTGTGCCGTTGGTTGCTTTTACTTGGGGGCTGCCACTCGGGGGTGAAAAAACATACCTTCATATAATCATTCAATTTATCCATTTAGGGGCATAAGCCCCTAAATGGATAAATTGAATGATTATAATCAACTTTCGTTCTATAGTTTTTTATGTAAGTCAACACTTTTAGAGTTATTTGCGACGGAAAACGAAAACAGACAGTTTTTCGAAAATAACTAAAAAGTAAATATTTTATCGAAAAAAACATTTTTAGCAAAAGTAGCTTAGAAAAAAACGAAAAGAGTTGTGTATTTGTGAAGTCTATAGATCCAGCAAAAACAAATTTGTAGCTCATGGAAAATATGTTTTTATTCGTCCAATTTCAAATCGAATATTTCATTGTGAAATAACCAAAAAATAAAGCACTTTTCGGGAAAACCCCATTTAAACTTTGTTAAAGTGTTTAAAAAGAACTTTATTTTAATTGTTTATAAAAGTTTCTAACATTAAAAATAAGGGAGTTACGCTCAAAATAAAGTTGGCCCCCTTTTTTTGGTAAAAAAATCATGAAAATCTCCCCGTGTTTAGCTCCCCAAATGAAATGAATGGTTACCGCTTTACAAACAATTTACTTTACTTATCTATTTTTTATATGATCTGTCAGTTTGACCGGTTTAAAGTGTTTATTTTTGAAAGGGTTATAGTTAAAAGGGCTTGAACGAGTCACAAATCACGAGTGTATGCAAACTTTGAACATCCATATCTTAACCAATTTTTGTCTTACAGAAAAACAAAATGGAACTAGCATATTTATAACAGCAAAACCTACATTTTTTTACTATTTGAGATTTTTCGTATCACCAATACTTTTTCAGTTATTTTGAAAAAAAAGAAATTTTTCCAAAATTTTTAGAAATTTTTTTTACTATAAAACCAAATTTTTTCAAAAATAAGCATTTCAAACCGGTCAAACTTACAGATCATAATATAAACAATACACATACATTTAAAGTAAATGGTAAAGCGGCAACGATTAATATTATTTAGGGTGCTAAATAGAGGGAGATTTTCACGATTTTTTTTTATCAAGAAAAAAGGGGCCAGCTTTTTTCAGCGTAACTAGTTTATTTTTGATGCTAGAAACTTTGTAAAAAACAAAAATAAAGCTTTTTTTAAACACTTTAACAAATGTTAATAAGTTTTTTTCCGAAAATTGCTTAATTTTTCAGTGATTTCACATTAAAATATTCGATTTGGAATTAGACGAATAGGAACGTATTTTTCATAAGCTACAACTTTGCTTTTACTCGGCTTATAGACTTAACTGATACACCATTTTTTTTTCGTTTTTTTATAACTACACTTTTGCTAGGAATATTTTTTCGTTAAAATATTTACTTTTTGAGGTACATATTTGACAATAAAAAAAAATAAAATAAACATTTTCAATCGCAAATAACTCGAAAAGTATTGACATAAATAAAAAACTCTATAGAACGAAAGTTGCTTATAATCAGTCAATTTTTCCATTTCCGGGCTTATTTTAAACACACGTTTTCACCTACCGAAAAGGGGTGACTGTCACCCCACAAGTAAAAGCAACCAACGGCACAAATTCAACTTTAAACTGGAGGGTAAGTAGAATCTAAATCCAAATTTTCATGCAATTCGGAGTTGCCCCTGAAAATTACACCCCAAAACGGTCATTTACTGGGCTAATAATATTTTGATCTCACAAGCCCTTATTCTTATCTTAGATAATCGGATTTTAGATACCAACATTATATTAATGTATATTATTATATTAATGTTGGTCCTATGACTTACTCGTCCACTCTTATTTTTGTTTTCTTTGAAATTTCTTTTATATTAAAGAACATATAATTTTTCTTCTTCTAAAGACGCTACAATCCTTTGTGAGTCTTGGCTTGCTTAACAATGTTCTTCCATTCTGCCCTGTCGGATACTTTCCTTCGTCACTGATGTTCGTTGTTTTAAGATCTTCCTCTACGTCGTCTATACATCTTTACGGGGCCTTCTTCTTGTTATATTTCCTTGGGGCTTCCATCTCTGGATTACTTTTACAGCTCGATTATCTGGCATTTTTTCTAAGTGCTTAAGCTAATTTAGTCTTTGTCACTTTACAAATCTAACAATATCTGCGCTCTGCATTAGTTCATCAGCTCGTGGTTCATTTTAATTCTCCACGAACCATCGCTGCAACGGGTTGGTCCAAATATCTTCCCTAGTATGTTGCAATCAAATGTTCTCAGTTGATTTTCATCAGTGGTTGAGAGGTTCACGATTCACATCCATCTGTGACCACTAGTCTAATTACTGTTTTGCAGATGTAGAACATGTAATATAGTGTTCAGTATATTATATTAACTTATTATTAACTTTGTTTATTCGGCTTAATATTTCTTCCTTTAGTCTACCTTGTGGTTTCATTATTGGTCATAGATATTTTAGTTTTTCTACTTCTTTATTTTCCACATATTCCATCTGAAATTGTCCCTCTTCTCTTTCTCTTTCATTTGTTATGGTCATTATACCTGATATTTTGGGTATTTATTTTAAGCGGAATGTTTCAATTTGTTCCCCTCCTTTTTGATCCTATCTTTTAATTCTTTTTGTTATTTCCAAATAGTATGAATCATCTGCCCTGAAAGTGGCCATCTACAGTTCGCCGATCCCCGTCACTGTGGTGTCTATTACAAAATCATTGGGGCTACAAAATCGCCTGCTTAAGTCACTCTGTGGATCTACAGAGTAGCGTTACAGAGTGGTTCGTCTGTTTTTGGTCTATATGCTCTCAAAGTCTATATCACTTTCAGTGATATAGACCACATATGCCAGTATTTTAGTCGCCGAGCTACGACTACGACCACCATAACACCATAATATGTACAATATTTACTATTTACTATGTAGTCCATTCTTTCACGGTTTTTGCTCTAAATTTTAAAGAACCGCTTGGATTGACATGAAACTTGGCATACGTATAGCTTACATGTCAAAGAAAAAAAGTGATATTGTGCCGATGTGTGCTTTTGCCTTGGGGGTGACTTTCACCCCATCTTGGGGGTGAAAAAATATATGTCCAAAATAAGTCCGGAAATAGGTAAACTGACTAATTTTAAGTAACTTTTGTTCTATAGAGCTTTTTCGCCAAGTCAACACTTTTCGAGTTATTTGCGAGTGAATATGTTCATTTTTCAACAAAATAACCACATTTTTAGACGGTTTTTCGCAAATAACTCAAAAAGTAAGTATTTTGTCGAAAAAAACGTTCTTAGCTAAAATATAACTTATAAAAAAGTAAAAAAAATGGTGTACGCGTTAGGTCTCTGGATCTCGTAGAACCAGAGTTATAGCCAATGAAAAATAGATTCATATTCACCAAATTTCAAATAGAATATTTCGACGTGAAATATCCAAAAACTTAAGCCCTTTTTGGGGAAAACCCATTATAACTTTTTTAAAGTGTTTAGAAAAAGCTTTATTTCTGTTTTTACAAAAAGTTTCTAGCATTAAATTTAAGCAAGTTACGCTCAAAATAAAGTTGGCCCCTTTTGTTTTTGCAAAAAAAAAATCGGGAAGACCACCCCCTAACTTAAATGAAATTAATCGTTACCGCTCCACAAATTATTTTACTTATGTCGTCTTTATATGATCTGTAAGTTTTATCGATTCAAAGTGCTTATTTTTGAAAAAATTTGGTTTCAAAATAAGATTTTTAAAAATTTAAATTTTGAAAAATATGCTTTTTTTCAAAATAACTTAAAGATTGTTAGAGATACCAAAAATCTCGAAAAACAAAAAAAAGTCAGATTTGCTTTTCTAAATATCATATATTTTTTTGTTTTTCTGTTAGACAAAAATTGATTAAGATTTGGTGTTTCTAAATTTGCATACATTCGTGATCAATGACTCGTTCAACCCCTTTTAACTACAGCCCTTTCAATAATAAGGACTTTGAACCGATGAAACTTACAGATTATATAAACAATATATACACGAGTTAAGAAACTTGTGAAGTCGTAACGATTAAGTTCAATGAAGATACTAATTAGGGGGTGATTTTCTCGATTTTTTTACCAAAACCAAAAGGGACTAACTTTATTTTGAGCGTAACTTGTTTAATTTTGATGCTAGAAATTTTTTTATAAAACAAAAATGAAGCTTTTTTTAAACACTTTAAATAAGTTGTAATGAGTTTTCCCCGAAATGTGGTTCATTTTTATTTATTTCACATTAACGTATTCCATTTGGAATTTGACGAATATGAACCTATTTTTCATTAGCTATAACTCTGCTTCTAGTAGGTGTAGAGACGTGAGATATACACCATTTTTTAAAAAATTTTACAGGCTATATATATTATTGCTAAGAATGTTTATTGCTTATTGCTAAGAATGTTTTTTCGACAAAATACTTACTATTTGAGTTATTTGCGAAAAACCGTCTAACAGCGTGGTTATTTTGTTGAAAAAATGAACATATTCACTGCCAAATAACTCGAAAAGTATTGACTTAGTGAAAAAACTCTATAGAACAAAAGTTACTTCAAATTAGCCAGTTTATCTATTTCCTGACTTTCTTTGGACGAATATTTTGTCACCCCCAAGAGGGGTGAAAACCACCCCCAGGGCAAAAGCACATATCGGCACAATATCACTTTTTTTTCTTTGACTTGTTAGCTATGTGTATGCCAAATTTCATGTCAATCCAAGCGGTTCTTTAAAATTTAGAGATTTTGCAATATTTTACCGTTAAAGAACGGACTAATGTGTTTGATTATTATTAACGAGACACCTGTATATGATCAAGTAGTAAGAGACGAGTTAAAACTTTAGTATTATTAGTTTTTATAAGCTTAAATGTTTTAATTATTTTTTAGAATAATAGCGCAGTACAGCTTAGGAAACCGATTAAAAAACCATCACCATGGGATAAAATCAAAGCTGTAACAGGAAAAAGAGAGAGAATATCATCCCCGATACCCGTGAGAAGGTTGCGATTGAGAGGGGATTGGTCAGATACAGGTCCAGACGCTCGACCTGAGAGGGACAATAGCTCTTCATCTGCAAGTAAGTGGCAAATTATTTATTACTTTTCTTCCTCCAGAGACAACATACAGTATGGTGCAAATGAAAGGAATAAATTTGTTATTTCGTAAACTGGCGACTTTACGGAAAATCCCGAAACAGGTCGATTTTTATTTTTAAATTATGATATTTTGGCATATATATCACACGAGTGACGTCATCCATCTGGGCGTGATGACGAATTCCATGATTTTTTTAAATGAGAATAGGGGTCGTGTGTTACCTCATTTGAAATGTTATTCAATTCTGTATTTAGAAATATAAACACTAACATCATTATTTATACAGGGTGTCCAAAAACATTTTTTTTAAATTAAATTAATTGACAAAAAAAAAGAAGAATGTATGCAATTTATTTAATTCAAAATACATTTACTACTGTCAGAAAACAGGAAAAAAATGTTTATTTGAAAAATAAGCATTGCTTTTCGCTTAAATTACATAAATGTTCAAACTTCCAAAAAGCAGGAGCATAGTGGAAGCCGGCTTGAACATTGAATTTAAGCGAAAAGCAATGTTTATTTTTCAAATAAACATTTTTTTCTGTTTTCTGATAAGAGTAAAAAGTATTTTGAATTAAATAAATTACATACATTCTTCTTTTTTTGTCAATTAATTTAATTTAAAAAATTCGTTTTGGACACCCTGTATAAATAATTATGTTATTGTTTACATTACTGAATAGAGAATTGAATAAATACTCTTTCAAATGAGCTAGCACACGACCCCTATTCTTATTTAAAAAAATCATCGATTACGTCATCACTCACAGATAGATAACGTCACTCGTGTGATATATATGCTAAAATATCGTAATTTAAAAATAAAAATCGGCCTGTTTCGGGTTTTTTCCTTAATGTCGTCGGTTAACGAAGTAACGAATTTATTCCTTTCATTTGCACCATACTGTATAATAGAACCAGGACACTATCACAGGACTATACATAACTCTCATACTTACTGCTTATTTGCAAGAAGTATTATTGTGGATTTATTATTCTGTATGTTAACTTAATTTTATATGTTATCACAGGGTATTTTAACTTAGTTGGGTTAATTTTATTTCTTTTCTTTAGGTGCGTGCCTTTATTCAGACGTGGGGCGTCATCATGTATGAAATTTCCTGAAACCCCTGTCTATCGGCTGCTGCGCGGAATAATTCTTCTACTGTGGAACCACAACATTGTCTAATATTACGCAGCCATGAAAGTTCCTTTTTACCAATCCATCTTTTTCCCTCCACTTTTCCTTGTATTATATGGCGATGTAGATGGTATTTAGGTTCTCTAATTATATGGCCGAAGTATTCTGTTTTTGTCCTCTTTATGATGTTTATAAGCAAACATTCTGAATTGACCACACATAACATTTCAGGACCTCCTTGCATAACATCCTTACGTTATATTTAGATCCTGGTTATTATTTGTCTTTGAAATGTTGATTTTAAGGCTTCTCCGATAACTTGCTCACTGACAAGATTTACTAGTAATGCCTGAAGAAATTTTCTGCAAGAACGACTGTATCGTCAGATATTGTTGATTACTTCTCCACCTAGTCCTACTCTATCTTGTATGTCATCTAAATCCACCCTAAAGATTTTTTCAGAGTACAGATTAAAAAGACTGGGTGACAAAACACAACCCTGTCGTACTCCAAGTTTAATGGCTAGTTTTTCATTACAACTATCTCGAATTTGGATAGGGGCTACTAGTCCAAGAGGCAGCGCTGAAAAATCTCTTTGAATTTACTAAAGCTAGATTTTTCACAGTTGATTACTGTGATTGTGTAGAGAAACATATTGCGGTCGGTCAAGCGAAACGTAGAACAGGGGTTACTGAGAGGGTATCAAAGTTGCTTTCCTACGAAGGTAATTAAATCCATTTACTAAGGCTGAAAATCAGTACACACATTCTAAATTAAATATAAATAAAAGGTATTATAGTCGGTCAGCTGTATGACGGGACAGAGCCGGTCGGTCGGCCCCAGTGAATGTACAGGGTTATTCACTATATTTTGACCCCTTGTAAACTGCTTTATTTACAAAATTATAAAAAAAATGTAAACTACAAAAGTTATTCGATTTTTTAATTATGATTTTTTGACATATATATCGTACTAGTGACGTCATCCATTTGGGCGTGATGACGTAATCGACTATTTTTTTAAATGGGAATAGGGGTCGAGTGCTTGCTCATTTGAAAGGTTATTCAATTCCATATTCAGTAATACAAACATTAACATGATTAATTATACAGGGTGTCCAAAAAAATTTTTTTAATTAAATTAATTGTTTAATTAATAATTCAAACATTTTTTTGATACCCTGTATAAATAATGATCTTAATGTTTATAATACTGTATAGAGAATTGAATAACCTTTCAAATGAGCTAGCAGATGACCCCTATTCTCATTTAAAAAATAGTCGATTACGTCATCACGCCCATCGATGGATGGATGACGTCACTAGTACGATATATATGTCAAAAAATCATAATTAAAAAATCGAATGACTTTTGTATTTTACATTTTTTTCTAATTCTGTAAATAAAGCAGTTTACAAGGGGGTCAAAATATAGTGAATAACCCTGTACATTCATTGGGGTCGACCGACCGGATCTGTCCCGTTATACTGCTGACCGACTATAATAACTTTTATTTATATTCAATTTATAATGTGTGTACTGATTTTTAGCCTTAGTAAATGGATTTAATTACCTTCGTAGGAAAGCAACTTTGATACCCTCACAGTAACCTCTGTTCACGTTTCGCTTGACCGACCGCAGTATGTTTCTCTACACAATCACAGTAATCAACTGTGAAAAATTTAGCGTTAGTAAATTCAAAGAGATTTTTCAGCGCAGCGTCTATACTGATTGTAATACTTTAGCGGTCTTATATCGTAGTGGCCAAGTCTTGCTGTCTGCAGGCAATCGAATAGTGTATCGTGTTGTACTCGGTCGAATGCCTTCTCGTAGCCGATGAAACAAATATAAATGTTCTTTGGGAACTCATAACTTTTTTTTTGTAAGCGAACGCTAGACGGTAACAAAATAGTGCCTCCCTAGTTTCTATCTCACTTTGGTTTAATTAAATCTGCATATTCACCTATTTTTCTTTAATATATTTATTTAATATTAATATTCAGGCCTTCTTATATTTTATTTTCTCAAGGTATTGGTCAAGCTAGACCTCAGCTCCAAGCTACTTTAATGCAACGCATGACTGATGTACTCTCACGGATGTTGAATGATCCGATGACCAGGGCAGCACTCAGCGCCGGTGGTGAAGATTCAGTTGACGCTGACGAAAATGCGCCGAGACATTTGGAGAGCAGGAATCAGAATGCGGAAGAGGGGAGTAGTATGGAGACTGACCAAGAGCAAAGGTGAGTCCACTAAGTAAGTTGTAAGTAAACAACTTACAAAACTATACAATATGTGCCATTAGGATTACATATAATCGTTCATTTTTTTATTAGTATGTAAATGTTTCGCGTAAAATTTTCCCAGGAAATATGCCAATGTGACCTGCCCTTTTGTCTTCCAATATGTCTTGCATCTATCTGATCAGCTCTAAGTAGAGCAAAACATTAAATAGAGTGGTCGACGCACTAATTTTTTTAAATCGAATCGGCAGGTATCTTTTAAATTCGGATACGTTGGCAGCGAAGTGTTCTTCTTCTTTAAGTGCCGTCTCCCAATCGGAGGTTGCATATCATCATCACTATCTTTACTTTATCTACCGCTGCTCTGAAGAGTACTATGGAACTGCATTTAAACCAGTCCCTTAAATTCTTCAACCAGGACACTTTACTTCTTCGTATACTCCTTCCTCCTCTTATCTTGCCCTGTATTATCAGTCTTAGCAGTTCATATCGCTGTTCCCTCATTACGTGTCCCAGATATTGCCACTTTCTTATTTTTATTGTGTTTATTATTTCGTATTCTTTACCCATTTCTCGCAATACTTTCGTGTTAGTTTTATTCTGTGTCCATGCTATTCTAAGCATCCTCCTGTAACATCACATTTCAAAGGACTGTAGCTTATTTATGTGTTTTTGCTTTCAATGTCCAGTCCATATTGCAGTATCGTAAACACGTAGCATCTCAGAGCTCTTACTCTCAGTTCTAATCTAAGGTCCTTGTTGCAGAGAATTGTTTTCATTTTTACAAACTCATTTCTTGCTATTTCTCCCCTGACCCTTATTTCTGTTGTTTGATCATTATTTTCCGAAATCCAGGTTCCTAGGTATTTGTATTTATCAACCTTTTCTATCGGTACATTTCCGTATGATAAAATGTATGATTATTTTACTCTGGGCTAATTAGCAAAATACAAGGAAAAGTTATTTACCAGCAATTTTATTGCTGGAATCGAATCTTATTATTGTATGTATTAATAATATAGGTATGCAAAGTCCGCAGATAGTGTGCTACTTTTTTTATAAACAAAATGGCGCCCGAAAATCGTGTTTTTTTCAATTTTTGCTCTATAACTTCAAAGATTTTAACTTTACACCAAAAACACCCAAATAAAAATTCTCCGCAATTAAATTCTGCATAGAGACGTGTTTTCCCCGATTCACTCGACGAAAACTTTCCCCGGAAAAAGCGGGTTTTTCCAACAAAATCTTTAATTTTCAACTAAAACTTTCGATAAGTAATTGTTAATAAATAACTAAATAACTTGGTAATGTAAAAGCCCTTTTCGTATGGATTATAATTCCAGAAGCCAATGGAAATTGAATGAATAGTTTAGCAACAATTGAATTGTTAATTAAAAATTTACGGTCACTATAATAACGACAATAATTATGATGCATAAGAATAACTATGATTTTTTCATAAAAAGACACTATACCTATCTAATGTACTTTACAGAATTGAAATTTGACTATTTAAGCGGCCTCAGGAATATTTTAAAATTATAAACAATTTTTTGGTTTATAAACAAATAGAATATCTCGAGAAATATTAAACTAAATTAAATTAAAAAACGTTTAATTATGACGAGTGTTTCCTGAGATACAACCGGTGAAAATTGACCGGAATTTACGGCAAAGATATAAACAATAGGATCATAATTTTCAAACCACCACCTTTTTATTTTTGTCCTCTTTCTCCACACCAATTTTCATATCTTTAAAATACTCATAACATATATTATTATAATAAAAACTATCGATAATACGTGTGAAAATTGCCAAAAATAGCAAAATTCCAATCAAAAATTAGGTTGGAGAAAGTGTAACCCTCAAAGTTCAAAATCGGTATACGTTAAAAAATGCATTTTCTCGGCTTCCCATGGAGCAATTTCCTTCATTCTTTTTTTGTTCCCTAATAACTCGAGTAGAGCCATCGAACTAACGCATTATTAAATGTCAAACTTGCTTTTGTTTTGTTATAATAGATTAATTTATTTATAAGAACAGAAAACTACATATTTTTTCCAGTTGTAGGCTTTTTTTTAGATAAACTTACTACAAGTGTACCTTTAAAGTTAAAAACATAAATATTCTCATCTGAAAGCTGTATAATTATTTAAACAATTTTTATTTAAACAAATTAAAATTTTGTGTTATAATAAATAAATTAAATTATTATAACAAAAAAAAGCAAGTCTGACATTTAATAATGCGTTAGTTCGATGGTTCTACTCGAGTTACTTAGGAACAAAAAAAGAATGAAGGAAATTGCTCCATGGGAAGCCGAGAAAATGCATTTTTTTAACGTATACCGATTTTGAACTTTGAGGGTTACATTTTCTCCAACCTAATTTTTGATTGGAATTTTGCTATTTTTGGCAATTTTCACACGTATTATCGATAGTTTTTATTATAATTATATATGTTATGAGTATTTTAAGGATATGAAAATTGGTGTGGAGAAAGAGGACAAAAATAAAAAGGCGATTGTTTGAAAATTATGATCCTGTTGTGTATATCTTTGCCGTAAATTCCGGTCAAGTTTGACCGGTTGTATCTCAGGAACTACTCATCATAATTAAACGTTTTTTCTTTTGAAAGAAGCGTCCTGTCACTGTTTTTCGAATATTGTTTTTACATTTTAATTTAATTTAATGTTTCCCGAGATATTCTATTTGTTTATAAGCCAAAAAATTCTTTATAATTTTAAAATATTTCTGAGGCCGCTTAAATAGTCCAATTTCAATTCTGTAAAGTACATTAGCTAGGTATAGTGTCTTTTTATGAAAAAATCATAGTTATTCTTATGCATCATAATTATTGTCGTTATTATAGCGACCGTAAATTTTTAATTAAGAATTCAATTGTTGCTAAACTGTTCATTCAATTTCCATCGGATTCTGGAATTATAATCCATACGAAAAGGGCTTTTACATTACCAAGTTATTTAATTATCTATTAACAATTACTTATCTAAAATTTTAGTTGAAAATTAAAGATTTTGTTGGAAAAACCCGCTTTTTCCTGGGAAAGTTTTCGTCGAAGTGAATCGGGGAAAACACGTCTCTATGCAGAATTTAATTGCGGTGAATTTTTATTTGGATGTTTTTGGTGTAAACTTAAAATATTTGAAGTTATAGAGCAAAAATTGAAAAAAACACGATTTTCGGGCGCCATTTTGTTTATAAAAAAAGTAGCACACTATCTGCGGACTTTGCATACCTATATTATTAATATATACAATCATAAGATTCGATTCCAGCAATAAAATTGCTGGTAAATAACTTTTCCCAAAAATGGCCTATTCTCCGATAATCAGCCCAGACTATTTGTATATTTGCTTTCTCTGTGATTATTATGTATACAGTGCTAGTCAAAAGTCCGTACCCCCCCTCGTATCTTTTGAACGGTTATACATATAATAGTGAAATTTGGAGGGAGGAAATAAACGGACGTACGCTTCTTAACTAGTCATGACAGGTGACGTAATAGTGACAGATGACTTTACAGCGCCACTGTGACAGATCATTTGCAATGGGACCTTATGGCAAGTGACACCTCATTTGAAAGGTATTGATAATACCTATTCAGTCATTTGATTTTGATTTTGGTGAATAAATGAAATAAATATAACTTTGTAGTTTCGCATTTAATTATTAAAAATTCAAATGTCCGCCCATGGTTATTTTGTCAAAAAAGTTGACATTTTTCAGCTCTCTAGTAGTTTTTACGTCAACGTCAACCTTTTTGACAAGTAACCATAGGCGGAGGTTTGAATTTTTATTAATTAAATGCGAAACTACAATTTTATATTATTTCATTTATTCATACAAATGAGTTTAAACTCAAACAAAATTAGTATAGCTGAATGGGTATTTTCAATACCTATCAAACGAGGTATCGCTTACCATAGGGTACCATTTAAAATTATCTGTCACAGTGGCGCTGTAAAGTCATCTGTCACTTTTACGTCACCTGTCATGACTAGTTAAGAAGCATACGTCAGTTCATTTCCTTCCTCCAAATTTCACTATTATAAGTATAACCGTTCAAAAGTTACGAGGGGGGGTACGGACTTTTGACTAGCACTGTATAGTCTTTTTTATATTCATTTCTAGTCCACATTTTTCACAGAAACTGTTTGTTTTGTTTAGCAGTAGGTAATTGGAGTTGTTCAGCAGGGCTTGCCATAATCACGATGTCATCTGCATATCTTATGTTGTTAATAGATCTTCTGTTATTATTCCTTCACTTTTAAATAGTAATGCTTCTTCAAAAATGGCCTTACCATATACATTAAATAGTATTGGAGACATAATACATCCTTGCCTAACTCCTCTCCTGATTTCAATTTCTGGAATGGGTTGGGTATCTATTACAATGTTTGCTCTTTGATTCCAGTAAAGGTTTGTTATTATTCGTAAGTCCCTTTTGTCTTTAGAATTTGGACTAATTTTTCATGTCTTACTTTGTCAAATGTTTTTTCCAAATCAACTTAACAAACATGCACATCCACATTCATATTATAGTCTTTTTACTACAAAAGCAAGATTACGTAGGTCAGAATTTCTGACGTCAGAGTACTGCCAAGACATTAGAACGTGACTTTTCATCATGGCCACGTGTATGTCATTACTTGTCAGATATTTTCTTTGTTTTTTTTTGCTGTACAAGTAATATCTATATATAATTATTTATTCTAATTAATGATGTCAATCGGTTTTCATTTCTTGCCGAAATATATTAAGAATACGCCGAAATATTTGTAATGTGTAGCAAACTGAGCCGGCCCTGTCTTTCCACACCACGGCATGATCGACTGGTGTCGATTGTACCCGACCCCACTACCACATGGACTCGAGGTGGTGGTAGGTACTCGGAGAGAGGCCAGGGCATTTTCGGTCATTCGACAATTCAACACTCGAATCCAAGACGTTGACAAGTGAAGACGTGTAATAAAGACTTTAACTCTCAGCGTTTCTTTAAATTTCGATAACTTAATGTTTTTTTTGTATTAAGATTTTAGACTCAATAAAGTTTTAATCATAACATTTCAACTGGCGTCCAACGTAAAGCCTTTTTAAAATTAATATCGTCGTGTTAAGAAATAAGAATTGCAACGATTCCGCTTAACATTGAACACGTGCAGATTTACGGCAAAACATTCGCAAAGCAGGCTTTGTTTAGTTCACTTATCCGCATTGAAAAAATCCAATTGAAGACACCCGACAAAACATTCGCTTTATGGAGCTTTGTTTAGTAGTTGTTTTCATAGGAAATAATTAGCAAATTCTAAAATAAAGGTAATTGAAGACACCCGACAAAACATTCGCTATCTACGGCTTTGTTTAGTAGTTGTTTTCAATAATAATAACAAATAATATTCAAACTTGTAACTGAATAGTAAATTCAATTGAAGACACCCGACAAAACATTCGCTATCTACGGCTTTGTTTAGTAGTTGTTTTCAATAATAATAACAAATAATATTCAAACTTGTAACTGAATAGTAAATTCAATTGAAGACACCCGACAAACATTCGCCTTTGTGGCTTTGTTAGTAGCTGTTTTTGGAAATTTTGAAATAATTTAATAAACGTGTTGAAGGCGACCAACAGAACATTCGCACTTGTGGCTTTGTTTAGTAGCGTTTTCAATACAAAAACGAACATTTCTACATATTACCTATTAACAAATATTTTAAACGTGTTGAAGACATCAGACGAAACATTCGCCTTTCGTGGCTTTGTTTAGTAGCTGTTCTCAACACACATTATATTATATTCACATTTTACTTTGGCTTGCAGATCGTGCAATAAAACATTCACTAGCTTTTCATTGTTTTGTCAGTTCTGTACGTTTCAAACAAGCGTCGACAAGAATTCGCTTTGCGACGATTTGTATAATTGTGATAACCCGTAAGCGACGACTACACCAAACGTGGCCGATCCAAATCAAAACGCGACACTTAGAAGAAGTCCAAGATTTGCTGAAAATATGACTACTATAACTATGTCTGCGGATCAATTTAATGAATTACTTAGAACAGTCGCAGCCAGTCCAGGCACCAACAATTCCAGCGGTAGTTTTAGTAAATGCACCGCACGTTTTAGCGGTAAACGATGTCATAATACAGTTGAAACATTCATAACAACGGTGTCAATTTATAAAGAAATTGAAAATATTTCAGAAGCAGACGCACTGAAAGGGTTACCTTTACTGCTTACTGACAATGCAGCTGTATGGTGGCAAGGCGTCCAGAACGAAGCCAAAACCTGGAACGACGCTACCCAATTACTTAGAACAGCATTCTCACCATCTAAACCTGCACACCAAGTTTATGTTGATATATTTAACAATAAGCAACAATCCAACGAAACCATTGATGAATTCGTTACGCAGAAGAGGGCGTTACTCGCTCAACTGCCCCTCAACAGACACGACGAACAGACCCAATTGGACTTAATATATGGATTGCTGAGTCTCCACATACGGAAAGAAGTACCCCGAAATAAAATAACCACGTTCAGTGAGCTTTTAGATAAAGGCCGACAATGTGAGGAGATTCGCAAAGAAGCTATCCCAGATAAAGGAATAGACGAGAAACAAGGCACTTCAACAAAACGCAAGCCGGCACGATGTGGATTTTGCCACTTCAAAGGCCACACAACTGATGTGTGTAGAAAGCGGCAGACTAAAGAAAATGAAAAGCATCCCGGTACCAACAAAGCACCTGATACGCAGAATTCAATGAAAGAATTGCCCCAAACCAATAATGGTATCATATGCTATGGATGTGGCAAGGCCGGTTACTACAGAAGCAATTGTCCAGTATGTACAGCTTCGCGACCTAACGTAAACACCCAAGCTGTGAATTTTTACTCCTTCAATACACTACAAAGCTTAAGCACTCAAGTACCGACAATACCAATAACAGTACAAGGCATCCGAGGCATTGCGCATATAGACACTGCAGCCAGGACTAGCGTCGCTGGTAGATCTCTCTATGAGTGCTTGAAGAAGACACCATCTGTTATTTTCAAGAAATCGGAAGCTACGGTAACCCTAGCCGATGGTTCTAACCAAATGCAAGAGCTGCTTAGCACCACAGTTGAAATAGATATTGAAACCAGAACTTTTCAAATAAACTTTATAGTTCTACCGAACGCTTCAGATAATCGAACACTTCTGGGAATCGATTTTCTCGAGAAGGCGGCCATGACCCTACACATACCACAAAGGTGCTGGTCTTTTGCTGATAAACCAGACCAATTTTTTGAGTTTTTGGAAACGACGGATCATACTCCGAATGACAGACAACAAGCACCCTCAAAGAAAACTGTATATGCTACAGGGGTTAGGCAAGTAAGGTCACCGTTTCTCGACATTTTTACATCGCCATTACCGGAAGAGCAAAGTTATAATCTATGCGAGCTAGAACTACCAAATGTACCAACACAGATACCATTAAAAGAAGTATTTCAACACAATGACTTATATTCGCCAGATGCTATTGATGAAATATTCAAAGACTCGATACCTTCCCTATATAGTAGTCCACCTCGTGATCCTCGAAAAAGAAGAAGGTTCGAAATATTTGGAAGAAATATATGGAAAGAGAAAAGACTCCCAGCGGTCGATTAGCAAGATGGAGCCTGCAGCTACAATCCTACAATCTAAAGATTCAGTACTCGCCTGGTATGCTTAATACTCGCCTAAATCAAAATGCTTCTTTAATAGATTATTTTGAACAAGAACGAAATAATGGTTCCATTTTACCATTAACTGCAGAGAAGTAAGTTAAAGAATTTAGATTTCTTAATGTAGATTTTTTAGATTAGGTTTATTAGAAATAAAATTATTATTAGATTAAAAGATCAGAAAGTTTTTTATGAATTTTAGCGTTTACAGTACTTAGTTTTAAAATAATATTAAATGATCTATTTTAATGATCTACACTATGATAATATTGTTGTTAATTAATATATTTCGGCAAGTAATGAAAACCAGTTGACATCATGAATTAGAATAAATAATTATAGATATTATTTGTATAGTAAACAAAAACAAAGAAAAATATCTCTGACACGTAATAACATAAATTCGAACAATAAAACACTGAAAACGTTTGTTTTCTATACTTCCACAAAATTTATTACAACTATGTGACTACAGCTGTTTCGGCAGAGTGCCTTTCAACGTTTTCAGTGTTTTATTGTTCGATAAAATGAACTTCCATCAAGTAACGGTCGAATCCATCAATTATTTAATGACATAAACGTGGCCATGATGAAAAGTCACATTCTAATGTCTTGGCAGTGCTCTGACGTCAGAAATTTTGACGTACGTAATCTTGCTTTGGTAGTAAAAAGACATGCATACATCTTTAAGCTAACACATTAAAAGCAAGCCAAGTGTTAGGAATCAAAATAATCTTAATAATTTGCTTTCGTATTGATTTAAATCCAATTATATTTGTAGCAGTTCTGATAGACCTCCCGCACAAGATTGCCAGCCAAATCCAGATGGTCCTCGTGCTGGAATCACTAGTCACCTTCATACCCACTTGATCGCGCTAAGAGATCTTAGAGAAGGTTTCATAAATCAGCATGGTGCGGAACCGTCTGTAAGCTTTAGATATTCTCAACAGAGCACCTCAAACTCAACGATAAGCCTTCGTGTCAATAATAGAAGCTTTTTCGAGGAAAATCCTCCAACAGCCTCTACAGTGCCTTCAACTTCAGAGCGTGGTCGCAGAGACAGGACTGAAAGGAGAGAAGAAACGGTAAATTACAAAAATATTTAAAACTTTTATACTTTGTTAAAATAGACTCCAAACGTATTCGCTCCGTAATTGTTCTATTAATAGCCAAAAACGTAAGCGTAATTTCTATAGATCTCCAATAATGTCAAATAAATTAGAGAAAAGATTTAAACTATGAGGAATGAACTCAAAAGATAGATTCACACCAAATAATGTCACTATAAAAATCATCAGATTCATCTTCTTTTTTGGTTGACCATGTCAGCCTTCGACGGTAATCCACTCATCAGTATCGGACAACTTATAAGACTAATAACAATGCTCTAAAGAGTTCTAAAAACAACAGTTTTGTTATATAAATGCAGACTTACGTCTAAAAATTAGAGAAATAACTAAGAAAACACAAAAAAATCGCCGATATAATTCATTAACCTAAGAAATTTAAAAGTCAGTAGTGTCAAAATTTCATAATTTAGTGGAGAAACTTGCTTGCGGTTGGATCAATTACAAACGAGCATTACAGCGCGGTAAATTTGAATTACACCTTCTGACAATAAAACACTGAAAACGTTTGTTTTCTATACCTCCACAAAATTTATTATAACTAAGTGACTACAGCTGTTTCGGCAGAGTGCCTTTCTCAAGTGATCACTTGAGAAAGGCACTCTGCCGAAACAGCTGTAGTCACTTAGTTATAATAAATTTTGTGGAGTGATCACTTGAGAAAGGCACTCTGCCGAAACAGCTGTAGTCACTTAGTTATAATAAATTTTGTGGAGGTATAGAAAACAAACGTTTTCAGTGTTTTATTGTTAGATAAAATGAACTTCCATCAAGTAACGGTCGAATCCATCAATTATTTACACCTTCTGGTTTAAAAACGAGGATATATTTTTCCTTTTCTATTGCTTTTGGGATTGAAAAGATAAATTATGATGAATTTCTATAAACTCAGTTCTTAATACTTGTACTACATCCATTTTATACAAAAATTGGAAAAGTATCGTTAAAAACTAATTATTAATAATTTTCAACTTCACAATATGTATTTATCATATGCTTAACTTCAAATTGTGGTCGCCAAAAATGTCACGTGACTACGCTAGGTGTTGCGTCAGTCATGCACGGAGCGAATATCGTTCGTAGAAACTCTTTCATCCGTAGCAAATTAATAATATTATTAGTTAATCGGAATCTTAAAATAAACTGGCCGATACGTGTACATTAGGACAGTTAATATTTCAGTATAAAAAATGCAAAGTAAATTGATCTTTTTGCATTTTTTATATATAAAACAAGAAAAATATAAAGTTCATTAGTGGAAGATATGTTAGCACAATGCATTTGAAATATTATTGGACTAAAAATGTTATTCTATTGATAACTAAATTTTTTTTGGACTCTTTCTGCGGAATTACATGCCGCAAAAATCGATATTAACAGTCTATGGGCGATATAGGTTTGTAGTGAATGAATTTACATCATATTATAGCCGATTTTATATACATACAGTATGTCTGTGTAACTTGGAACCATATGGAAAACTTTTTTTATTGTCAATTTTACGAAAAAATTGGATGTCTGGGTTTGGGTCTAGTTATACCATACTAAAAGAGCTGATATGAATATTACGTGACGCAAAAATGTATTTTAATTTTGATGGAAAATAAAATTCTAGTTTTGTTTTGAAAGATTTTTCCATAATATTTGCTAAATTTGATCTAGAACGCGCCACAAAGGGCTTCAAAATGCAAACTTTATCAAAGTTATCCTTTTGTGGCGCGTTTTACTTCAAATTTAGCAAATATTATGGAAAAATCTTTTAAAACAAAGCTAGAATTTTATTTTCCATCAAAATGAAAATACATTTTTGCATCACGTAATATTCATATCAGCTCTTTTAGTATGGTATAAGTAGACCCAAACCCAGACATCCAATTTTTTCGTAAAATTGACAATAAAAAAGTTTTCCATTTGGTTCCAAGTTACACAGACACACTGTATATAGAATCGGCTATAATATGATGTACATCCTTCTAATTGTAAAAAATGCAAATTTTTTCAAATTAGCAATACCGAACATAATTTTTATTTCTTACAAATATGAAAGTTAGTAATATGAGGATAAATGAAGACCGTCAATAATGTTTTTAATATTTTAATATAAACGTAAACACTGTTAATAATTACCCTCTATAATTTTTTTATTTCAATATTATTTAAAACTATATTTTAGAATGCTGAAGTCGATTTAGACTACGAAGATGAAGAAGAAGCTGTACCTGACGCTCTCGGAGGAGGTGGTGGAAAAGTTAACGAAGAGGAGGACGATAAACAACACGTGTTCGAGGCTGAAATGAAAATGAAGTATATGGGACACAGAAACTCAAGGTATATTAAACTTCCCTTAATTATAGAGAGATTCGCCTAATCTGTTACCATTTTCTTTATTTTTTCTCTAATTAAAAAATATCCAGGGGTAAAGAAAACATTATACGCGGATGCCCAAATATTCGTTGAAGATTCTCCAATCGATCTAAACAGAAAATTGGCAATTTTAAAACAATATCGTGTACTTCCATTCTAACTTTTCCCATGCACGAAATAATTCACGAACTACTTTTTATAAAGGTCTCTTTTTAACTCACAGAAACTAGTATCGCAAAATTAAGCCGCTTTTCCATAGAAATCACAATAAGTTAAACAAGAATAAACAATATCGAATGTCTTTGATAGCTTATGAATTTTGACGTTTATAATTTTCAATGACCGTGACAGATTTTTGATGTATTTGCTGTTATTGTTTATTTTGTTTTATAAATCAATAAAGTTTTATTTATTTATCATTGAAGTTTATTTGGTTTTATATTTATAAAATAATAAATAAATATTCCAGTTAAATAAAGGAAAAGTTGCAATACTGACTTTTGGGTCCCCAGAAAAAGACGAGTATTAGTAATATCGTAGTGTTGATAATTCAATTTGTAAAAAATTTGCATTTGTATCACTGTTTCCCCAAAGGTTTAATATATTAAGAATATTAGTTGTTTTTTTTTGCAATTCACTCGATAGTTTTGTATTTCTCAACCTTAGGTAATATTAAATCTTCTTAACAATAGTAACTTTGTTGTTGTGATTTTTTTAAAATTTATTTATTACCGTTCTGTATTTCGCTGGTACCTATGATTAATGTGATTCCTAATACATTTTCAGTGAAAATAATAATTCTTTGGTAAGTGTTGACGATACAATTCTTATTTATATGCGTGTCCGCTAAGATTATAACTCCCAAAATATTTATAACGAAAAGATTTAGTTCATAATAGATGCCGACGAAAACAATTATTTCTGAGAACTTTTTAGTAATTATAATTTTCGTGGACCCACAGAAGAAATGATGTTTTTTGCTGATACTCCTCAAAAAATAAATTTTTTCGCTAAAACATTTTTCGCGGCGTTCATTGAAAGTTCTACTCTTAACAGCATTTTTCGGAGCTATACTTTTCGTAGACGGTGGCGATTTATCTTTATATTCGTAATAGTCTGTTTGATGTTCAAACACTTTAATTTTGAGTCCATCAATCTTCTCAATAGTGAAAAAAGATTAAACACTTCAATAAATTAACTTCAACGGGATAATAGTCATTTCCTAATTATTACCACGGACACTCTGACAGTACGTACAGTCGGAAAAATGAAAGAATACCCAACATCAATCACTTATTTTGTATTTGCTCTCTTTTTCTATAAACAACAAACGTTTGTTATAGAAAAAGACAGCAAATACAAAATAAGTGATTGATGTGATCGTTCATGGGTATTCTTTCATTTTTCCGACTGTATCAATGATCTAAACATCGACGTACGTTTCACTTTATTTTTTGATTCAACTTGTTTGAAAATGAATCGTGACGCATGGGAAAAGTTATAGTGGAAGAACAATAACAAGCTTTCCTGTTAGGGTGTGCTCCACTTGGTTTACGGGTTCATGTTTTAAGGCACAGGAAACATGCCTTTCGTCTTTTCCTGTTAGCTACAGTATGTGATGACTACTAGTGGGATGGCTTGTATCGAAAAAGGCCGATATCATACCCATAAGCATAATTTCTTTTTAATCGATGGATTATGATGCCGATGTACTATGTTTAAAAGTTTACCAAAATTTTTCCATGGCAAACAGTTTTTAAACAACTCACAAAAAGATTGCTATTTTTGCTTCGAAACTACCTTTTTTTAACAATTTGAGGTGTTTTAAGACGAAAGTTATTGTGATTTTTCAGTAAAATGCTTACTTTAAGTAAGCATTCCGCCTCTGTAGATTTTACTTAGTTACGTCATAACCTACTTACTCCAAAATTTTGGTGCAATATCTCCATCATGAGCATCACAAAAAAAAATAATAAAAACGCGACTTTTACCCCTTATAACAACCCTCGTCCCCTACTCTGGTTTCCGCCTCTGGGGATTTTACTTAGTTATGTCGTGGTCTACTTATTCCCGAATTTTGTTGCACTATCTCAATCACGAACGTCGCAAAAAACCTTTTTAATTTTTTATATTCATCCCTGCCCCACCCCTTTGTCGGCCACGCAGCGTTCCACCCCTGGAGATTTTACTTAGTTACGTCATGACCTACTTCCCAAATTTTGGTGTACTATCTCGATCATGAGTCACAAAAAAAAATAATAAAAACCGCGACTTTGACCCCTTATAACTACCCTCGTCCCCACTCTGGTTTCCGGCTCTGGGGATTTTACTTAGTTACGTCATGGTCTACTTATTACCAAATTTTAGTGCACTATCTCAATGACGAACGTCGGAAAAACCCCCTTATATTTTTTATATTTACCCCTACCCCCACTCCTTTGTCGGGTACGCAGCGTTCCGCCTCAAGAGATTTTACTTAGTTCTGTCATGGCCTACTTATTCCCAAATTTGATGCACTATCTCGATCATAAGCGTCACAAAAAATATAATAAAAACCGCGACTTTGACTCCTTATAACTACCCTCGTCCCCCACTTTGGTTTCCGGCCGTTGGGGAAAGTCACGTACACAACTAATTCAACATATCCCCGTATAGTTTTCCATATTACTTATCACGCACAAAATCCGCTCCCAGCTCTTAGACTAATATTTATTCGACGTTTGTATGACACACTAAGGGCATATCAACTATGAACCTCCAAATAAAACGTTGGATTTAATATAGGTATAAAATCTGTACCTCGGAGGGATACAACACTTTGTCCAGATTTTTCAAGAATTACATTATTATACACTAATTAGTTTTCATATTTTCTATCGGAATTGAACACTAAGTTAAGACCATTTCTTAACTCAGATGGCTTCTTTTAAAAGAACACCCAGTCTATTTTTACTTAGAGCGATAGAACACCACGTAGACTTGATATTTTATCCCATAGCACATGAATTTCTACTGGACATACTATTGTTATAGACGTATACATATACATATTTATTAACATAGACCGAGCAAACATTTTGAGTCTTAAATAGAATCGCGTAATTGAATTATCTTTTCCATTTGCTAGGTATACGCTCTGAGCTTCGCTGGTGGCGCTCCTAGCGGATTACTAATTCAACTTTCACCGGTAATTTTTAAATTTATTATTTAATTGTTATCGCTTAATATTTACAACGCAAAAAAGTAATTAAATTGTAATCGATTTTTTTAAGATTTTGCTAATCATTTTGACGTTCTATTGATAAAATATGAATTTCTTACTTCGGATACTTTCACAATTATCGTGTAGATGGCGCTAAGATTATTAGAATAATTTATAATTACATATTACGGAACAGTAAAAAAAAATAAATTCAGTATTTAAAACGTAAGTATATTTAAGGTAAAAATATATACCACAGCTTTGACCAACTAATATTTTTTATAATTAAAGTTTTTAATTTTAATTTTAAATTAATCACTTTGACATTTATATCAAATTTCCGGTAAAGGTTTACAGACTTGTCACTACTGGCGCTAGCGAATTTGTAAATATCCCCTCTACGTACGAGCTCACAGCGTATATGGTATATTCCAAGAAGGACAGTGAACCATTCTCTTGATCAATCAGTTATACATATTCTTCTTCTTCCTCTTTACAAGCAATTCTACTTATTTATTAGCGAATTGATACCTCTATCGAAGGTTGTCACTCCATCTTTTGCTCGGTCAACCGATACTTTTACCGATTAGCGATTTATCTCTTGCTATTTTGACCACACGTGTCTCCCCTATTCTGCGTATGTGCTTATTCCTTTCTTTTTTTTTTCAATTTTGTGTCCATTCGTTTATACACTGTACGTTACATTTTCTTCTAATGTCTTCACTCCTCTTTCGATCTCTCAGTGTATTTCCTGTAATTCTTTTCAGTACTCTCATCTCTGCCCTTTCCTGCAGTATTTCTGTTGTGGCTGTATCGGATCTTGTTTCTGATGCATATGCCATTATTGGTCTTACACTGGCTTTATAAATCCTTGACTTCATCTCAGTGTTAATAATATGTCGGTTTGGCCATATAGTGTTATTAAGGCATCCTGCCAGTCTATTTGCTTTTTGTACTTGATTTCTCACTTCTTTGTCCAGGCCTCCATAGCTGGGCAATGTAATTCCAAAGTAGTTTATTTCCAACTTGTCGAAACCAAAAGACTCCATTTTCAAACAAATAAATGTTTAAAAATAATAAAATCTTTGGATTTCTTAGTTCGGAAACAGATTCTCTCTTATACCTATTCCCCATCCTTCTAAAATTTGCAAGGAATAAAGGGTGATGAATGCAGAGACGTGGGGGTCTATATAGTTGCACTCCACAACACATCTTTTCATCGAGGCAAAGATCAACGAAACTGTCTCCTTGTACTCAATACGTGAGTAAGAACGTAGGTAGATAAAGGCATTATTTTTATTTTTAATTCAGAGATCATTACCCTCTTTCTATGGCCATTTCGAACCCCTTAGTTCTCATCAGGAAAGCTACCGTAATGATGCTCTGAAAAGCTATTTTATTTCCATTACTTGTTTAATACTGACGCTATCAATTTCTATTGTGCATCTGATTGGTTATTTACTGATTACTATTGTTTTAGTTTTTGGTGATGAAATTGTCATATTGAATTCTTTTGTTCTTATGCTAAAGCTGTGGACTATTCTTTGCAGACTGTATTCATCTTGGGCTATCAATATTGCGTCGTCTGCGTAACAGAGTATTTTTGCTTTTTTGTTTCCCATTCTGTATCTATCCTCTGCCTTTGTTTGCACTTTTGACGATTTCATCCATGATTAGATTGAAGAGCATAGTCTTGAGAATGAGTCTCCCTGTCTTATTCCGCCTTCTACGTCTATAGGCTCTGTAAGTTGTCCATTTATTCTTACTTCTATTTTGTTGTTTTGGTAGATGTTTTCAATAGTTTTTATGTTATCTAGGGGAACTTCTCTATTATACAGAAGATGGATTAATCTCCGAGTCTACTCTGTCAAATGCTTTCTTCAAGTCAATCAGACATAGAAATGCTGGTCTATTATAGTCTAGTGATTTTTCAGTAATTTGCTTTATGACAAATATTGCATCTGTACACGATCTTATAGTTGTATATGATTTTTATTCTGTACGAAATGATATGGTTTGGTGGAAAATTAAAGTGACAAAACTTCTGAAGGAAAATGGACAAGTTTATTAAGATGTTTTCAGCTTAGATGTACAAACGATACTAAAAATACTAAAATTAATGATACAAATTCGTTCCTAAAACTATTCGTTGTCCGCTGACACCGCGAAACAATTATAAACGTGGGTGTTGATTTTCCATGTAGTCTAAACAAAATATAACATAATAGTAGAGGAGCAAAGTATGCTAAATGTGCAGTCACTCGAGCGTGATGGGGACCTATTGGGTTGTAAAGAGTAGGTCCTAAAACCAAAAAAGTGAAGTTTTCCATTTGAGTGGCGCTTGCCATTTTTTAATTTAATTTTCCATTTCCAACAATCGTTTTTTCCGATATAACGCCATCTATTCATAAAAAAAAATAAAAAAATGTTTCGAATAAAATTTACTTATTTTTACGTAAGGAATCCAAATCTGCAATAAAAAATGGGGGCTCCTAATTAAGATTTTAAAGTAACCCCCCACGGGGGGGATTCGTATTTAAAATATTAAATTTACCCGCCACCCCTCTCCGTGGGAAGTCGTGTTTGGTATCATTCGATAGATTTTTAAAAAATATTGAGCAAATATTTTTTAGTTTTTCGATCTGTCATTCATTTCGCGAAATATTCGCTTTTTTCTTATGAAACTTTGGGACTCACCCATATCCTTATGCCCGGCCCATATCGTCAGATTTTTTAAATATACGCTCTCTTGCATGTACTTAACTTACCTTATCTTAATCTGACAATTTCGAGTTTTTTTAAGGATAGATTTTTTTCGGGCCCCCCTTAACGAACTCCCCTGTGTTAAGAGCCAATATATTGTAGAGGTACATCTGCAGGGTACCAGGTTTCTCCCCATATGATAATCTGACGCGCTCGAGTAACTGAAAAAATCCCCGCTTGGGCTCCCCTACCATAACACATAGACGCGCTGGCCATATTGCCTTAGGATGATGTAACATATTATAACAGAAAATTAACGCTTAAAATATTATTGCTCTTCCAGAACAATGATAAAGGAAGCAACGTTTTGGGGAGATGATTATGTGATGTCAGGATCAGATTGCGGCCATGTCTTCATTTGGAATCGTCATACCGCCGAATTGAAAATGCTGTTACAGGCAGACCAACATGTAGTGAATTGCCTGCAGCCTCATCCTACACTGCCTTTGCTTGCCACCAGTGGAATCGACCATGATGTAAAATTGTGGGCTCCCATCCTGGAAGAGTCTTCATTCGACGAAAGAGTTGCTAGTGAGGTAAGAAATATTCTTTTGGCCGTTAACAGAATTTCTACAGATATTTTATTGATCAAAGCTATTGAATATTTTCTCTGATTGTGTGTTGTTAAACCATCATTTTATAATTTTTTTTCACATTTTTTGAGACTGTTTACTTCTATATCTAACTAAAAGTAATATTCTTTAGTAATTGCTGCGTTGAATATCATTCTTACTTAAGAGCGCAGGCGCAAATATTTTACGGCTATCCCTACTTTTTCTTTCTTTACACGGCAAATTACGTGTAGTAAAATTTTCATTGGTATGGAGACGTAAACATTAGTTGACAATGCCATTGTCATCATTGACATCGAGATGGCTATTTCGTTCAGTTTTTGAATGTTCTTGGATAACCGTTCTTGTATAATCGCTTAAATTATTAATTCAGTTAATTAATAGGATTATTTTTTCATTAACTATGTATTCAGTGATTACAATAATTTATATACTATACAATAAAATCTAATAATCGAGAAAAGAGAAAAAGTGAGAAAGTTATTTTAATAATATAATGTTACTATGGAATGTATAGATACATTTTAAACATCTTTAACAACAAAATACCTGGATCACAGTATATACCCTGGTGTATATGCTTGGATCTTCCATAAGTAATAAACAATAAATAACTTTTTATTAATTTCGCGTTTTAATTCAATTATTTATTAAATACACTTTCAATATTATTTAATAAACAACTAAAAATATTCCTGAAGCCGTGTTAAATATTTAGTAGCCTTGTTTGTCACTGTCGTGTCACTACATTCTGTTCGACTGAGTGCGTGGTATGACAAATATAGGGAATGTTCGATTTGGAAAATATCACCACGGACATAGACACTTTTTCGAATCCTGGAAAAACTAATAAATATTTTTGAAAAATTTAAACGCCGAATGAAAAATTACTTCATTACCGAGGGTAGAAAGTCTCGTAGAATAAACAAAAAGTTTGTTTTGAGTGAGATATTTGAAATTAAAAATCACACTCAATTTTCTCTTCTTTTTCACCCCTGTAACTTATTAAAATAAACATTATAGAAGTTTTCAGGGACTTTCTATCATCGGTAATAATGTAATCTTTCATTCTGCTTGTAAATTTTTCAGAAATACCTATTAGTTTTCTCACGATTCGAAAAAAAATGAATGCATTTAAAAAGCATTGGAAATTTTCCGCCTACGCATTAAGTTTCCCAAAATTGTTTGTGCCTGACAAAATTTTACATTGACAATGTCAAACCATACGATTACATCATTCAACACGATTACTAGGCTACTACTGAGCCCTTTTGATGAGTTATTATATTTGGTTTTATGCCTTTCTTAAATTACGATTTTATTCGATGACTTACATGACACAACTTGAGCAAATTTTATCTCATGTAATATTTATTGGTTGTTTCAGTTGATAAATAGAAACGCAATAATGTTGGAAGAAACTAGGGATACGATAACTGTTCCTGCGTCTTTCATGATCCGGATGCTGGCTTGTCTGAATCAGATTCGTAGAGGAGCTAGAAATAGAACAACTACAAGAAGAACAGAGGGTGAGCCGGAAGAGTCATAATGAATTCTTTATGGTCGACATTCTGTTAAACTAGTGAATTTTTGCGGAATCCTTATTTTGCCATCCTATATTTATAAATGTTTGTAATAAAAGAGGGTGTCTCGTTTTTGTAAATGTTATTAAAAGTAAAAAATGGAGTGCAGTTTATTGCTAGTGTTTGATATATGAAAATAGATTTAAAAACGAGAGTTTTTCTAATTTATTTTAAATCACATATAAAAACTGATAAGAGTACATTGAAAAAGGTTATGTTGCAATACTGGGAGGTCTTCTAAGTCACTATCCAAAAGTAATTATAATACTTAACAAATAATTCCCACAGTAGTCTAAACTCTTCCTTTCACATACGTTTACACTATAACTATAACCTGTTTTTTTACAAAATATATAAAATTAAAAAAGGAGAAGGAAAATTTAATACAATTTTTACGGTTGTGTATTAGTATGATGTAATTGGACCCAAACCCTCTCACATCCAAAGTAAATGTTAACCTTCAACACCAAATTGGTCTATGTGGTCCATTTATAGTTCAGTAAAAAATTAGTTTTTTACGTTTATCGCAAATATTTCGAAAACATGTAGTGTGAACAGGGTTGTATACAAAAATGTTCTACGTTAAATTTAAAACAAGAAAGGTCTGATGCATAATTGTTCTAAAATCAACGTTACCGTAGTTATGGACGGTGTAAAAGTGGAGGTTTTCCATATTTTTTTTTTGGTTAAATTATAATGTTACTGAGGAAACATAATTTCTTTTAACATGATTGTGTTTTGTAAATGTAATTTGCTATTTCAGTGGCCGGGGGTATGTTAGTGATAAGCCCTTGAAGGAACGTCAACCTCACCACCTTCTCAAGGAGCGGTATTTTTTAAAAAAATAATTTTAAATACCCAAAATATTTCTTACATAATGATGATGGTTATAATGCAATGAATTTCAAGTAAACTTATTCATCAGTTCAAGTAAACTTATTCAGTTAGTTTTAGTCTCTTTCCAATACAACATCCTTCTCTTCTATATCTTCGTCTATGATGGTTGTGACCCTATTAACACACCTAAGCCTGATCAATTGCTGCATATCCTTGAGCAGTTTAGACCACTCTTTCTACGGATGCATTACCACTCTTTCTACACACAGTTATGGATGCATTCGTCTTTGCAAGTACACTCAAGCGGATTCTTCTCATTCAGCCACTGCTGTACCTGGTGGTAGGTTCTGAACGAATGCTGGCTTTAAGCTCCTGAAGTGGGGGTAGTGCAGCTAACTTGAGCAAAGAAATGTATAGGCTGCTTTGCAATAGTCTTCAAGTAAGATTGGTAGCGAAAACAATCTTGATTTTCCATGTTCCTGGCATCAAACATCGCAAGAAGGGTATGCTTTCCGGCGTCAGCTACTGCACTGGGGTCAGCTTTGGGGTCGTTGAAGACTAGAAGTTTTCTACGAAGAGCGTCGTTGGCCAACACTTTCCTTTACGGTGTAATATTCCTCTTCTTGTAGATAGCTGATACCGTGTCACATCCTATAAAGGCGTATATTGCAAGGATTACATCCTTCGTCAGCGTGTAGACTTTTTCCTGCTGATTGCCTTTCTTTGGTCCACCATTTTCAATTTCTTCTCTGATGGTGCGTGGACAGTCAACACAACTAGTAGGTCCCTGTCATCACCAATAATACAAGATTCAACGTATTTCTTAGCTTCATAAATACAGTGGAACCTCGATAACTCGGATTAATCGGGACCACGGCCGATCCGGGTTATCAAAATTCGGGTTAGCCGGAGAGTATTATGGTAAAAATTAATAAAACACGGTATACTTACAGATAAACTCCGTTATAATTGAAATACGACTGTACTACACACAATATGGTCACAATTGGAACGATGTTATGTTATTTAAGAACAGTGGAGACTAAGACCATTGTTTAAAAAAGAATTTTTTAAATAGTCTGTGTTAAACAATGCTAAGACAATTTGAAATAAATAAAGGAATAACAGGTGTCTGTTGTTTCCGATAATCCGAGAAAATGAACGTCGTTCTGCCGCCGTGTGCCATGAGGCATTTTTACTATCGTATAGTTCAAATTACACAAATACCCATTATCTCTCAAATATTATTTTACATACATTTTTATTGTTGAAATGTTTGTCTGATGAAAATCGGTCCGGATTAGCCGGACTTCCGGGTTATCAGGGGCCGACTTATCGGGGTTCCACTGTAGCTGTTAAAACTATTAATAAGTCAGCGTTACCCGATGCTTGGTGAACTGTGCAACCACATCTTTGCAAGTGCACCGTAAGAAGTGAAATAATCCCCACCATGGTCACGCACGGAGCGAATAGAACAATTTGGTGTTGGAACAAAACTTTTACTTTGGATGTCTGGGGTAGGCCTTTTTGAACCAATTGTATCATACTTTATTTACTATATTTAATATCTTTAATTATCAGACATGCCAAATTTCAAAATGTGACCTGTCTCTCGTCACATCTTGAACTTTAGGAGTTTGGAACAGTATTATTATGGAAAATGCTTATATATCTTCGTATTTTGTTTGTATATTTCTTTTATAGCTTAAATGCAGATTGCTACCCATTACAGATATTTAAAAAATTTAGGATGGCATTTATGTATCGATTTGAGAAACATAAAGGTGTATTAAACGGACTAAATTGTGTAATCTTTTGTAAATGAATATAAATGGAGATACATATATTTTAACAAAAGTAAACTATAAGATAATTATTAATTCGATTAAAATTTGTATAAATGATGTATTGTTTACGTCTACAAAAGGTTAGACATTAGTTCTGTATTTTGATTTAGTTTAGACTGTATATAAATATTGAATGAAAATATTGTGGATTGTTTTCTTAGTGTAAAGGATGTACTGATCGATAACAACATTAAAGATTTCGGGTGCATTATTATTTTTTCGAGATGCCTCATTTATAATTGGACATAGATCACTGCTCAAATTTTGAGACCAAAATTTGCTAAAATTATAAGATCAAAATTGAACCACTTTCACTTGCTTGCTATTATTTCTATGATTAACAGAAATTAGCTATAAACAGTATATAAATAGAAAATTTGTGGTATATTTTTCTCCCTATACATTAAGCTATAATGGCTAATAATATTGTCGCCGCTGTCTTTTTCAAATTTGAAAATAATGTTGATTTTAAGTTAACTTGGTTCTGTAGCCGTAATAAAATATTTTAAAAACGTATTTAATATACATGTACAATGATATAACCACAACAACCAACATGTCCAATATGTACAATGTACAATATTTTTTCATGTAGACGAATAAATCTACGTCAACTTTTCACAATTAAGGCTGATTTAGGGGGGACGGGCTGAGATGTTAGGGCGGGACGTGTATGACACGGGCCGTGGAACACCCGGCTCCGCACGGGGCTTTGATTTATGCTATGACGAGCCGCTTCTGGCTTCTGCACGGTTTTTTTAATTGGTTTTATTTGCGAGTGCCTTGAGTGCATTTAAAAAATGAATTTTACAAAAATGGAATTACTAGCTATAGATTTAGCTTTCGATGAAGATGAAAGAAGGAAAAGGCGGTGGGCAGTCCACCCAGCATGAATATCATAAATAGCTGGGTACTTCCTCACGCAGTCAATTAAATGCTTGTCATTCATTGTAGAATGTAACTATACTATAATAAAATATAAACACACCAACAAGCCGGACTAGTCAAAAATAATTAAAATACAATAGTTCCAGTGAATAGTACGTTGCGACCGCTGACAAGTAGTTTATGTTAAGTACGGGAAAAGAATCTTCATCCTCGGGACGAGCCCGGCATGTAGACGGCGCCCATTCCGTTTGTCGCCCCGTCCTGTTGTACTATAAATTACCCAATTTCTTTCATATCACACGATTCTTCAATGTGTCCCGCAGGAGAGCCGTTTCGTACGCGGTCCGTTCTAACATAAATCAGCCTTTATTATATTTGATGGTAGAATATTGTTATCCTTGTGTCTGTTCACGTGAAGTAACTATTAATTAGTATTTCACGGCATTTTAAAGTATCATATGTTCAAGTAATTAATCTAATATTTACAATGACTTTCCTGAGTAGAAGTAATGCTGCTAGAAGTAATGCAAATGAAAGGAATAAATTTGTTATTTTGTAAGCTGGTAAGCTGAATTCAAGAAAAAATCCCGAAACAGGTCGATTTTTATTTTTAAATTGTGATTTTGCGGCATATATATCATACTAGTGACGTCATCCGTCTGGGCATGATGACGTAATAGATGATTTTTTTTAAATTAGAATAGGAGTCGTGCACATTTGGAGGTTATTCAGTTCACTCTATTCAGTAATATGCACATTATTATACACATTATGAACATTTGTGTACAAATAATGTAGTCTTAGAAAAAAGAACACCTAGTAATATTGAATTTATTACAATAACTTTTTGTGTATGTGTCTCTTAGGATTAGATAAGAAATTGATCAACATTTCAAAAAATCAAACTTTTGGAAAAATGTCAAAAATTAAAAATATGTTGGACCTCCACAATGTCTTCTGCACTCACAAATACGTTTGGCCTAGAAGTATGGGAAGTATGAGATGATGGCCTTTCTCTTGAGGTATATCATCCCAAGCTACTTGAACTTCGTGCCGAAGTGCCCTTACAATCGATAGAAGATGCAGTAAACGAAGTTATTTTTTCACATAATGTCCCAGACGTGTTTAACGGGTGAAAGATTAGGAAATTTAGGGGACAGAGGCAAAGACCGACTTGACTTTCTTTAAAATGGGCCAATATAATTCTGACAGTATGCGGTAGCGCATTATCTTCTTGTAAAAGTGGGTTGGGGCATCTCTTTACTTTGTTCGGGATACAAAATATTCACAAACATCCTTAATCGAAGACTTCAACCTCTCACGGAAAAAATCATCGGGGAATATCAAGCAGGGTTTAGGCAAAATAGATCTATCATTGACCAACTATTTACAGTTAAACATAGGAATATGACATGGACGTTTACAATCTCTTTGTAGATTTTAAACAAGCCTATGATTCAATAGATAGAACAATTCTACCTAATATATTGGAAGAATTTGGCATACCATCAAAATTAATACGACTAGTGCAATGACAATGACAGAAACAGAAGCACAAATATGTATTCAAGGACAGATCACTGATGCGTTTACAACGCAAGGACTGAAACAAGGCGAAGGACTGGCTCCAACGCTTTTTAATCTTGTTCTTGAATATGTAATTAGACGGTTGACGGTGAGTGGAAATAACATACTTACAAACAAATCTACCCAATTAGCAGCATACGCGGATGATATAAACATAATGAGCAGAACAATGAATGCAGCGGAAGAAACCTACGTTGAGTTGAAACAGAGTGCAGAAGCAGTAGGGCTAGCAATAAACACAAATAAAACAAAACTACTCATACAGAGCAGATCCAATAGACCGGCACAACAACACTTTATTGACGATATAGAACATGTGAATAGATTCACGTACCTAGGAATGGATCTGGTTGCAAGCAATGAAGAAGAACCGGAAATAAATAGAAGGCTTGTGCTGGCAAATAAAGCCTATTTCGCGATGGGCCACATAATTCAAATCGCGAGACGTACACCGGAAAACAAAACTTCGGGTATATAAAACAATAATCAGGCCCATAGTAAGTTATGGCTGCGAAACATGGGTGGTGACACAGAAATCTGCCAATGCATTAGATGTGTTTGAAAGAAAAGTATTACGTAGGATACTGGGCCCAATAAGTGAAAATAACAACTGGCGAATTAGGTATAATAGAGAAATATACGAGCAATATAGCGAACCAACTCTAGCACAACACTAATTAAACTGCAGAGATTACGGTGGGCAGGGCACGTGGTCCGCATGCATGAGAATAGAATCCCCAGAAAATTGCTGAATGCAAGAATGCAGGGAAGAAGACCTGTTGGAAGACCTAAAAAGAGATGGGAAGACGAAGTCGATGAGGATGCCAGGAACTTCCTGGGAACGCGTTCATGGAAAAGAACAGCGGTAAATCGAAATGATTGGAGAAGCTTATTGAAGGAGGCCAAGGCTTGATTTGGGCTGTAGTGCCATTGGATGGATGGATGCAAAAGTGGGTTGGGGAGCATCCGTATACAAAGCAGAATATGTAGATCCACCACCTCCTGGATCCTTTGTATTATAATTTATTATTATAACTGAATATGTCTTACCATTGGTGAAAATATAGTTTAAAAATATCATTCTCGAATCATTAATCTTTAAACATTTTAAGCATTTTTGAGTTTTAAAATTTTAAGAATTTTCGTCTAAAAATGTAAGAGCAGCTAACTGCTACTTTATTCCTTTTAAGATTTAATCTTTTATTCTGTAAATGTACGGTGTTTATGGTTTAGAAAGCCAATGTTTTGGCAAGTTTGCCAAGATTGGCATACTCTGTATGTAAGTATAGCTCACCGATTGTAACGGACTTCTATAAAGTTGAGTATACACTACAATAGTATTAAACTTAGCAGATATACAATTTAAAAATTCCCAATTAAATGAATTTGCTGTAGTCGGCTGTATACCATAAATCGTAAAGTTAAAATTTATTAAAAAAATCCTTTATGAAAGGTATATTTATTAAAAGAACCCCTACGAGCTACATTGTTTTCGGAATGACAATTCCATCTTCAGTTCTGCGAAGAGTTGTTATTCATAAATATACCTTGTATAAAGGAATCTTTCAATAAAAATTTTAATAAAGACACAAAATTTCTCCCACCGACCACGTTAGAATCGGTCAGCTGTAGTTTTTGCAATTTATTTCATATCGATTAATTTTTTTTTCGATACGATTATGGACACCGACCATCGATTGTGAGTGATTTAACTAGAAGGAATAATGTGGCACATAATATGTACATAAAAATAAGTATTTACATAAACTGTATAGTATTAGGGTAGATTTTTATAGCAACCATACTAAATAGGTTCTTCAGAATTTTCTTCTCTACTTTTAAGCTAACTTTGCTTTCCTCATTTGGTCTCGTTTTTACAGTATAGTGAATGGTAATCGGTTTTCAGTTTAAAAGAATTTGATCCCATCCTGATATTTTTTATTCCGATTTCTATTTTTTCCTTCAGCATTTCTGCTGTCTTTTTGGCTATTCAGTTTTTGATATTCAGTCTTACTTCGCTTTCTAGTATATCCGGTTCATCTTCTATTTCTTGTAAGTTAATGTATATTTCAGATTTTGGTCGTCTTATAGATCCTAGCAGTATGATCTCCACGTCTTTGCTATATCCTCTTTATTTGTTTTCAAAATTCCCTTGTGGTCTTCGACAGCTCAAGTTCTGGCCTTAAAATCCCGTGTTGTACAGGGTGTCCCGAAAAGATTGGTCATAACGTATACCACAGATTCTGGGGTCAAAAATAGGTTGATTTAACCTAACTTACCTTAATACAAATGTGCAGATATAAAAAGTTACAGCCCTTTGAAGTTACAAAATGAAAATCAATTTTTTCCAATATATCGAAAAATATTAGAGATTTTTTATTGAAAATGGACATGCGGCATTCTTATGGCAGGAACATCTTAAAAAAATTGTAGTGAAATTTGTGCACCCCATAAAAATTTTATGGGGTTTTGTTCCCTTAAACCCCCCCAAATTTTTGTGTACGTTCCAATTAAATTATTATTGTGCTACCATTAGTTAAACACAATGTTTTTAAAACTTTTTTGCCTCTAGTACTTTCTCGAAAAGCCAGTTTTTATCGAGATATTTTGAATGTATGACAAATCCACCACATATTTGTATATGGTTAAGTAGGTACGATTATAGAGACCTGGTAATAATATGAAAATTTATTTATAATTTATATTTTTAGGTATATTTTGAACCATATTAAACAAGAAGCCAAATCTCGATAAAAGATGCCTTATCGAAAAAATACTAAGAGGCAGAAAAGTTTTAAAAACACTGTGTTTAACTAATGGTACCGCAGTAATAGTTTAATTGGAACGTACTCAAGCATTTGGTGGGTTTAAAGGAACGAAACCCCCATAAAATTTGTATGTAGACATATTAAAAAAGAAGCCGCATCTCGATAAAAACTGGCTTATCGAAAAGATACTAAGAGGCAAAACAGTTTTAAAAATATTGTGTTTAGCTAATGGTACCACAACAATAATTAATTGGAACGTACACAAAAGTTTGGGGGGGGGGGTTAAGGGAACAAAACCCATTTCACTGTTGCTTTTTTAAGATGTTCCTGCCATAAGAATGCCAGATGTCCATTTTGAGTAAAAAAATCTGTAAGAGTTTTCGATATGTGAAAAAAAACCGATTTTCATTTTGTAATTTCAAACGGCTGTAACTTTTTTTGTGTGCACTATTGTATATCACACCGCTTGTATTAGTCCAATGATAAGCCGGTCCAGGATCATTTCCTATTCTCCTTAACTTGGCACTGATGGTCGCCGCTGCCCTCGGCCAGGAATGTTTATGAGCCTTCCGGTCTGGGTGTCTGCTTAATATAAACTCTACGAAAAAGAAAAAATTTACCCTAATGTAAAATGTATATTCATACAATATGTAATATTAATATCTCACGTTTTGCTTAGTTTCAGAATAATTAAAGTAATTACAGGGTATATCTTTTTTTCATAATACGACTGATTGAATAGTGGTGCAAATCTAATGTACATTGTATCATTACTACGTTGTGTCAGAATAACAAGGTTCTAACTGCCTCATGTGCCATTTTTAGTTATGAGTGTTTAAAGTTTTTATGTTATATATTTATTTTACTATTGTCGCCACTTTTATGTGTTAACAATGTAAATTTTTAAAAAAATTCATATATTTTTATTAACAGTAAAAGGTTACTTCAATAGTTAATACAAAGGAGTTCTGATTTGAGAAATGAATTAAACTTATTTAATCAAGTTCTATTTTCCACACATACCTTTGTTTAACAATTAGTATACAATAAAACCACTTCTAGTTGTTTAATAAAGTCTTATTATTAACTTATAAACACTTTTAGTTCTTGCAGATAGGACCTTGTGTACTTAGTTGACTGTTTTTTATGTCAGTTAGAAGCTTTGTTAACTTATCAACATTTAAAATTCTCTGAGATAGAACCTTGTAACTTACGTATTTCAGCCACCTGTTAATAGATGTCGGTGCTAGGATCATATTAAGGTAAAGAACATAAAATAGAACCAAGTTACATAAAAATCTCAATTTTAAAAAATTTGCAGATAGAACCTTGTTATTCTAACACAACTAAGTAAAATACTAGATTTATAAGCTTCTTAGTTGTTACTAGTGTATCTGCCGTGTTCGTTTTTCTAAAAATATATTTAATGGAGTACTAATGCCCATCATCATACGGTAGTAGCTATGAACATTTTTCGTCATCATGATCCTCAGTCCTAGGTGAACCTTTCATCAATTTCCGTCCATTGGCAACCGTTGTGAACTTTTGGCGCTAAATCTTCTCGCGTCATCTACACCTGCACCATTCCTCTATTATAGTATTTTCCAATCACAACTCTTATTTCAAACAGAAAACCACAATTGGGTTCTTCTGGGAATAACGCTTATTTTTTCACAACGGCCTAATTATTTTTATGAAGAACCTTACATTCTCTTTGGTCAATACTGCCAGGATGTGTTATAATATTGCTCCTGCTTACTAGATGTGTCCTTGGTATAAGCTTTCAATTTTTGCACTGTTGTTCTGACTCAACCTGTTGTCTTTACTTTAGTCAGCGAGGTCTCTTCATTTATTGCGAGGTCCATATTTTTTGTGGCAATTGAGAAGTAGCCACACTTTTAAATTTTTGAAGCAGTAAGTGCAGTCGGTGAAGATTATCATACAATATCACAATTTTCTTTTATTAGTAACGTTTCTTCCCATATAAAGTTATTATAACTGTATCCATCGAAACACACAATGATCATAAGGGTATATTTTACTAAAAAAACATGAAACGTTGTTACCTTACTCTTTGGCGTTACTGCCCTTGTCAGTTACAGCTAAAGCATTATCTTGAATCCTATGTCTCTACTCTGACACCAAGTCGCTAGAAGTAACATTTACGTTCAATCCCGGACAGTAGTAAACCAAACATAAATGATTTAGTGGCAATGACATGCATCATCAACATAAAACATATTTATATATACTTGGATCTGTCACTTGAATTGTTCATCTAGCTATAGTAAAAAAGTGGATTAATATTCTATAAATGTAGACACGCAGTGAAAGTGTTTAATTAAAAATCCTAATATTTATACCGGTCTAGTATCTGTTTTTACAGTAATTTCGCGTATTCTTCTTTTTAAATTCACTTTAATTGAAATAAAATTTCACTATTGATTATCTGCAATCACTATCTGTTATAGGTAACGAATATTTCAATAATTCATCTCTCCTTACTAGAATTCCACTATATCCTACAATTTATCCTTAATAGGTTACACTTGAACAACTAATAGCTTGAAAATCTCTGGGATCTTTGACATTTTTTAACATTGCATTTGTTTGGAGATGTCAAAGAAGTTGGAATGTTATATAATTGTAATTTGTGTAATTGTTGTTACCAATTAGTGTAAGCAACTGTGATTTATTAACTCAATTTTACATACTTTTCTTTGTAATGTGAAATTCAAATATACTTGGGAGAATTTAAGAATGTTTTATTTATTTAACCATCTACACATACATACCTCGTACCAACATACAACAGCCAATGGGACCACTCTAGTGAAATAAAACAACGCATAGAGAAAGCGAGATCAGCGTTCATAATGATGAAGTTTGTTTTCAGAAGTCACGATTTACCACTTGTTGCCAAAATCTCTATCGTCAGATGCTATGTATTTTCTACGTTATTATACGGAGTAGAAGCCTGGACAATTTCCGAAGCTTCTTTAAGAAAACTCGAGGCATTCGAGATGTGGTGTTACAGACGCATTTTAAGAGTTTCGTAGGTGGAATGTTTAGGTCCTACGTAGAATGGGCAAGGAATGCCAGATTATTAACACCATCAAAGAGCGCAAACCAGAATATTTTGGCCATGTTATAAAGAATGAACAGAGATAGGGCTTGCTGCAACTCATTCTTCGATTAGGGCAAGGTATTTGGGTAGAGAGGACCAGGGAGAAGAACAATATCTTGGCTTCAAAACCTGAGAAAGTTGTTCAATACATCGACAACCGGACTATTCCGAATAGCAGCCAGCACAGTCATCTTAACAGGAGAAAAAAGGAAAAACCGGCATAAAAACCAAATAGGGCTTTTCATTCACAGTCAGTTGTTTCGAGCTTCTGTCATGTGTCACATAATATTAATACAGTGCGTCCAAAAAGGTAACACGATCTCTAAGATAGGTGAAAAACTGAAAAATAATTGGGGTTTGCTTAGTATAAGATTTTTGTAACGGCATGCGTTTTCACGATACAGGGCGTTGAAGAACATAAAGTGTTACACATTTTTTTCACTATTTTTCCGAAACTACTGGCAACATCGTATATTATTTGTTACACAAAAGTTTTTACTAAGCAAAATAAAATATTGAAATAATAAATATGTTATTTTATTTTAAGTTTTTATTAAAAAAGATAAAATAGAAGAATGCACGAGAAGAACAATAAAAGATGAAGCCAAAAATGTATGTAAGGATGGGGCCAAGCAGGGAAAATGTAAATGTAAATGTAAAATTAGTAATAAAATATTATTACATATTCTAAGTTTTGGACATATTATTTCATGTCATGGGACATGAAATTACGATTGGCAGGGATAACCAGACACATGAACTAAAAAGAAGAATCGTTCTTTGGGTGGGCAGCATTTGGAAAACTGAGAGAAACTTTTAAAAGTGAGTTGCCCACATGCCTAAAGAGAAAGGTATTGGATCAGTGCGTCCTCCCAGTCTTGACGTACGGATCAGAAACACTTACCTTACCTAAAGCCTCGGCTACCAAACTAACAGTAACGCAGAGAAGAATGGAGCGGTCAATGTTAGGAATAACTCTGCGAGACAAAATCAAAAACGAAGAAATCATTTGAAGAACAAAGGTGACTGACGTCATCAAAAGGATAGCCAGGTTGAAGTGGAGATGGGCAGGACACATAGCCAGAATGACAGATGGGCGATGGACAAAAAGGTTATTGGAATGGAGGCCAAGAGAAGACAAGAGAAGCGTCGGTTAACCGCCTACAAGATGGACAGACGACGTAAGAAAGCTAAATAAAAACTGGATGAGAGCGGCGCAGGATAGACGTGGTTGGAAACGAGGGGAGGAGGCCTATGTTCAGCAGTGGACTTTTGAGACTGGATGATGATTGTAAGTTTTTATTATTACCTCAAATGCAATTAAAATAATAACACAGTTCTTTTACCGTAGTTTTCCATTTAGGTTCAAATGGTCACTTGGGTGTTACGTAACGTTTAGATAGGGGGACGGGGAGTACATAAAAACGTTACAGTGCGTTACATGGGGGGGAGGGGGGTCAAAAATCTTCAAAAATTGCGTTACGTATTACTTAAACGCTCCCTATAGGCTATTGATTATGTACTATAGAAAGGAACTACAACGTTAACGGGGTTTTAATATTTCATATGGTCAATGAATCTCTATATATGAAAAAACCACGGAGTGCTACCATTTAAAGGGGTGCGTTTTTGAGAAATGGGTGAATTAGTTCCTGGGCGCAGGTTACATAAGGGTGAGTTCTATGCACTTTTGATACAAACACGTCTACATAAAAAATTGTTCCTAGTTAAATTTACTATCTAAATATAACTTTTTAAAGTCAAAGATACTTTTTTTTATAAAAATAAATTTAAAAGAAAAAGCACAAAGAAACCCAAAAGAAAGAAATTTTGTTTTTTGTCCCATAACTTTTGTCCACGGGGATATAGGTATAGACATTGCTTCAATGAAAAAAAAAATTACATATTTTCTCTTTAAAATTATGTTTGGTAGAGGTCATTAGGATTTACAGTTTTCGAAATATGATTTTTCTAAGTTCGCCACTCACAGCAATTTTGGGCAATTTTCCTTGTTATTTGGCAAATATTGTTCTGTAACTTTTTTCTACGCAACTTTAGGCATATGCTATGGTACATGTAAGAGGAATAGAAATCAATTACCTTTAAAATGTTCTACTGTATAATACGACTTCTTTTAAAGAGTTATCTTTTTCAAGATTTTATACTTTTAACGAGTTTTTATATTTTTTATGATTTCTTTTTAAATTTCCCATTATAACTTTTTTTTTCTACATTGAGGTATATAATATTATATAATAAACAAGTTGAAAATGCGAGCATTATCATAACGAAAACTTTGTTTATATACGTATTTAAATTCATAATATAGAAAATTGCTATTACGAAAAGCTGTTTAGAATTAAAAATTATGTTTTAATCTGCAAGTATATCATTCTAATTTAAATATTGTGAACTATAAAGATACTTTACTCGAAATTCGTATTTTTTACATACCTCGTATAAAATTAATAAAATTTGATTCATGATGGTTGCATCATAAATCTTAGACCAAGAAGAGATTTTTATGAAGAATAACTTTTCTTCGTCAAATTAAAAATACAAGAGTTATAAATGAAAATGATGTTGGTATCCATAATTTGAGAAAATTCGTCAAATATTTTTTTCCATTAGAAGGATGTAATTTCATATATCAGAACATACTTTTTTATTCCAAACCATATTTTAAATAACAATTTTCCAATATTGTAAAATAAATAATACATATATGATAAAGATACTTTTTACTGATGAACTTGACTTGGATCAACAGACCGAACGAGTCTAGTAAATTCCACGGGTCTGCGCCACGCTTCACGCAACCGTATTTGCACACTTGTGTTTTGAGTTGTGTGGTCGTACCAAATTTAAATATAATCGTTTCTACAAGGTTTCTACTGATTCATTATTAATATAGTCATAGCCACCTTTACTTAACAAGCCATGAAGAGAAAAAGGCAACATCGCAATTGATGACGTGCGTAGTCCGACTTTCGGACTACCGCTTTTGAAAACACAATTTTAAAGTAGAAATTCTGGTAAAATTTATAGTATTTTTTGAGTCGAACAAGAAAATATTATTAATTAGAAGTTTGTACAAAATAAAATTAAAAGTACTTCCTTGTAAGTAACGTTTATTATACAAAAAAAAACCAATAACAAGAATATACATGGGATTAATTTTTTTCGAATCCTAAGAAAACTAATGAGTATTTTTCAAAAATTTAAACGCAGAATGAAAGATTATGTTAGGACCGAGGGCCTAAAGTCCCTGAAAACTTCTATGTTTATTTTAATAATTTACAGGGGCGAAAAATTAAGAAAATTTAGTGTCATTTTTAGTTTCAAATATGTCATTCAAAAACAACTTTTCATTCATTCTAAGGGACCTTCGGCCCTCGGTAATAAAGTAATCTTTCATTCAGCGTTTAAATTTTTCAAAAATACTTATTAGTTTTCTCAGAATTCGAAAAAAATGATTGCATTTAAAATACACTGAAAATTTTGACAGGCGTCAAAATTTTGCATTTTGTTCCTTTCCCTTTAAAGTTTTTCGCACTTATTTAGAAACACCCTGAATTGATAAAGAACAAAAATCTAGTTGTTAAAGTAGCTAACTTTTTTTATTATCCAACATAAACGAAATAATAAAAAAAACAGAATGTTATTAAGAAAACCAGAGTCTATAGTTGGGTTTTAATATATTATTATTATTATACAAAAAAAAAACCAATAACAAGAATATGTGTAAAATACTTTACTTTAAGTAAATAATATCTTATTTTAAATTATATACAAATATCGCTAGAAATAACTATAACAACAATTTCTCACATGGTTTGATGTGAAGTGTTGGGGTTTAGAATTAACTGCTTAGCAACAATATTATTACAGCGTATTGTTAAAGAATCAGGCATATTAAAAAAATCACTTGAATCGGCCAACAGGTTTAGTAAGTATAAGACATCAAAAATGACAAAAATTTTAAGTGGACGCATTTCTATATGCACGTAAGTTTATATAAAAATATATTATACTATAAAATATAGTATATAAAAATATATTATATTGAACTAAAATCATCTTAATACATACCTTTTAATAGTCTTTATAATTTGGAGCACGAAATATTGTAAAATGTTTGAGTTTTTCTGTAAATACAGTGAATATTATTTAAAAACATTTAAAAATAAATGAGAACTGTCAGAATTAACCGGTCTACGCTTAGATGTTGCCAAGTTTCAACTTCATGGCTTGTAAAGTAAAGGTGGCTATGATATAGTATATGTATTATTGCTTTCAAAATACATATACTCAAATTGTATTTTTATATATTTATTACACATATTATTTTATATAATAATTAAATTCACTATAAAATGTCATTTATATTTTATTAATAGCTAAATAATTTAAAATTTAGTTTGACATTCACGACACGAAGTGTCAAACTCAAATGTAAATAACCTAATACGCTAATATTATGCTTTGCTTAAGGCCGCGTCTCACCATCAAATAATTCGATCAAACTGGTTTGAGCAAACTGAAAGTGACAGTTAGTGACGTCACATCCTGAGTGTTCATTGTGGATAATAATGAAAAATTTTAATTTTAAATAAAGTACAAACAAGTTAGACAACTCAATACAAAAAATTTGATCCAACTAGACTGATAGTGAGAGCAGAGATTTTTAGAATTTCAAAAAAACTGCAATTGTGACGTCACTTTGACGTACTTCCGGAGTTTGCTCAAACTGTTTGATCAAATTATTTGATGGTGAGACGCGGCCTTAACAAATCGAGATTAAATAATAATTCAAAATAACCAAATATTGTTAAAATTATTCAAATTCATTAATTAGAAAACGTCACATAATATAGGTACCTTATTGTTGTGCATTACGTTCAATGGTTTTTAATTTCAAAAATAATTTATATACCTACAATATATTTATATAACCTGAATTTACAATTAAATTAAAGGAATAAACGGTTTACTTACACAAGATTCGATATTTGATGTATTTATTATAAGATATAAGATGTAAGAAGGTACATTGATTTTTTTATAGTCACACAAAAATACGACAGCGCTTGTTCAATTCTGGAAGAGAAATGTCAAACATTTGTAAAACTACTAGATAATTATTACTATTAGTCTACTCGTAACTTATTGAGTTTGATGTTTAGCTTTTTGAAAAGTAGCCTACTTCCTAATCAACCATTTGAACTGACGTTTAGTGCGTCTGTAGGAGATAACCGGATTGTGACGTCACATTTTTGACTTTGAGGTAGATTATCTCGAAAACGGTTAAAGATATCGAAATGCCGTTTTCAGATTTGGATTCAGAAGGCAAAACTACATAAGAATCCATCGATATACCTGCTTTAAGTATTGCAGGAGCGGCGACGCAATAACACACAGACTTTTGCAAATTTATAAACGAAAAGTTTTCGTTGAAAAGAAAGCTTATTCTGTTTACTTTAAAATGATGTATTATAAAAAATTCTAGGATTATTTTTGAATAAGATATGCTTTTTCAAAATGTAATAAGTACTTGCAACGATTTTTGATTTTAGGATTATTTTTCAGGATTTCTCATTATAAATTTTTTATGTGATTTTGTGTTATGATTGGATCTTATTTTTTATAGGTAATACTTTTGGATCCACTTGACTCGGCCGGGCAAACTTCAAAATATGGATTAATTCCAATATTTACTGTCAAAGCTCCTGCACCACAAGCTTTGCTTGAAAAAATAGCATGTAAATGTACCAAAGGATGTACAAAAAACTGCGGTTGTAGGAAGATAGGAGTTAGTTGTTCAATATTCTGCAAAGGGTGCATGGGTACTAATTGTGGGATCTCTAAGATAACTGAGGTGTCAGAGGAAGATATTGAAGCTAATACTAACGAAGAGATGGACTTTGATTTTGAAAATTTTTTAAATGTCAACTTTTAAATAATTTTAACTAAAGTGATGTTTTCTAAGACTAATGTTTATGTAATTTTTGTAAAAGAAATAATTTTAAATAATATCGTAAAAAAATTTCAAACAATCACGCGGTTTCCTGAAGACAGCCATCATTATTCCTCTTCATAAGGGTGGTGAAATATCTAATACCTGCAATTATAGACCTATTGCACTACTACCGGTACTCTCCAAAATTATTGAGAGACTCATAAAAGCCCGACTTATGTCCTTTCTAGTTGAAAACAACATTTTATCACAAAATCAGTTCGGCTTTTTAAATAATAAATGCACCACTGATGCCATCTTTTCTGTACTACATGAGGTTTATCAAGCACTGAACAATAATCTTCACACTGCCACCCTTTTTTGTGACTACGCCAAAGCTTTTGATTGTGTAAATCATAACATTTTGATAAGAAAACTAAATTTCTATGGAATTCGAGGTATTTCTTTAGATTGGTTCCAATCTTACTTGGATGATAGGAAACAACTGGTTAGAGCAAATGATACAGACTCTAGTCTCAAAAACATTGTATGTGGGGTACCTCAAGGTTCAGTATTGGGTCCTCTACTTTTCCTTATCTTTATTAATGACATCACTAGTTTAAAAATCGATGGAAAAGTCTTTCTTTTTGCTGATGATACCAGTATCATTTGGAGCAACTCAAATATTGCAATTCTTCATGCTACTATAACTTCTGATCTACTTACAATTAAAACCTGGTCTGACTCTAATTTACTCTCGTTTAACGTAGATAAAACAGTAGCATTGTCTTATAAAGGAGTCCTTCAACCCTTACCTCTTAATAACAGCCAGATCAGTACCGTTGATTCTGTAAAATTTCTTGGTATTTTTTTAGACAGCAACCTTAAATGGTCCCACCATATCGATTTGTTAAGGAAGAAACTATCCTCAGCTTGCTATGCTATAAGATCTGTTTCGAATGAACTCAATTTAGCATCTTTCAAAATAACATATTTTTCTTTATTCGAGTCACATCTTCATTATGGTCTTCCTTTTTGGGGTTCTGGTACAGCTGCTCAATTCGATGTTATTTTCAAATTACAAAAAAGAGCAATTAGATATCTGTTTGGCCTCAGAAGAACAACACATTGCAGAAGTTACTTCAAAGTTCACAGAATTTTAACCCTTCCATCTTTGTATATTTTAGAAACTGTTTGCTTAATTCGTAAACATCTACATGTCTTTCCACCAAGACCTAATCATGACTACTTCACGAGAAATTCTACGTTTGACGTCTATATGCCGACCCCGTCCTCTGAGTTAGTAAAGAAATCTATATTATATTCCGCAAAAAAACTTTACAACCATCTCCCTCTACAACTTAAATCTGCAGCATCTTTCCCCAAATTCCGTAAACTGACAAAAGCCTATCTGAAAGACCATATTATTCAGTAGAAGATTTTCTTAATCAATAACTAAGAAATTACAGTACCATTTGCACAAGTAGTATTTTTATTATCGTATTTTTGTCTATATTTGGGTGTCATATGCAGCAGCTTAACTTTTAAACTTATTAATTACTATAGGTAGACTCATTTGCAATTTACTTAAATTTGGCAATTGATTACTTCTGTTTAACTTCATTATTGTTATTATTGTAAATATATTGACGATTTATGTAATTTTAGTAAATTGGATTGTTATTGTTTTGTTTTCTTGACTTTTTATAAGCTTTGTCGATAAAATTGTACAATTTTTCATGACAATAAAGCATATTTCTATTCTATTCTGTTCTATTCTCTTCCATTATATAAATATAGATTTTACACCATTTTAAAGAACAGAAAGTAAGCCCTGTTTATTGAGCAATATGTAGTATATTCATTTACAAGAAAAAAAAGTTATAATGAGAAATTTAGAAAATAATCCTAAAATCAAAAATCGTTGCAAGTACTTATGATAGGGGAGCCCAAGCGGGGATTTTTGCAGTTACTTGAGCTCGTCAGATTATCATATGGGGAGAAACCTGGTGGCCTGAACATGTACCTCTACCATATATTGGCTCTTAACACAGGGGAGTTCGTTAAAGGGGGCCCGAAAAAAATCTATCCTTAAAAATACTCGAAATTGTCAGATAAGGTAAGTAAAGGACCTGAAAAACAGTGTATATTTCAAAAATCTGACGATTTGCGCGGGGCGTAAGGAAATGGGTGAGTTAAAAATTTCACAAAAAGAAAGCGAATAATTCGCGAAATGAACGTTAAATCGAAAAACTAAAAAATACGTGTTCAATATTTTTCAAAAATCTATGGAATGATACCAAACATGACCTTCCACGGAGAGGGGTGGGGGGTAAATTTAAAATTTTAAATACAAATCCCGCGATATTTCGCAAAATAAACATTAAATCGAAAAACTGCAAAATACACTTAATCAATATTTTTGAAAAATCTGTCGAATGGTACCAAAAACGACCAACCCCGGAGGTGGGATGGGGTGTTACTTTAAAATCTTAAATAGGAGCCCCAAATTTTTATTCCAGATTTGGATTCTTTACGTAAAAATAAGCAACTTTTATTCGAAACATTTCTTCAAATTATGGATAGATGGCGCTATAATCGGAAAAAAACATTGTTGGAAATGGAAAATTAAATTAAAAAATGAAAGTCCCCACTAAAATGGGAAACTTTATTTAACTTTTTTTGGTTTTAGGACCTACTCTTCACATCCCAATAGGTCTCCAAAGCGCTCGAGTGACTGCATATTTAGCATACTTCGCTCCCCTACTATTGTTACATTTTGAAAAATAATATCTTATTCAAAAATAATCCTAGAATTTTTTGTAATACACCATTTTAAAGTAAACAAAATAAGCTTTTTTTATTATATAATATAATATATACCTAAATGTAGAAGAAAATAAGTTATAATGAGAAATTTCAAAAATAATCGTAAAAAATGTAAAAAATAATATTTTTTTATATTAGGTATTATATACTATATAATGTAATATTATATAATATTTAATATATTATATAATATTATTTTATTTTTATATTATAAAAAATCGGTAAAAGTATAAAACCTTCAAAAACCATAATCTCTTAAAAAAAAAACAGTCGTACAACGTTATACAGTAGACCATTTTAAAGGTAATTAATTTCTATTTCTATTATATGTACCATCGCATAAACCTAAAGTTACGTAGAAAAAAGTTACAGAACAATATTTGCAAAATAACAAGGAAAATTGCCCAAAATTGCTGTGAGTGGCGAACTTTGAAAAATCATATTTCGAAAATAATAAATCCTAATTACCTCTACGAAACAAAATTGTAAAGAAGAAATATGTAGGTTTTTTTTTCTGTAAAGCAATATCTATACCTATATCCTCGTTGACAAAAGTTATGGGACAAAAAACAAAATTTCTTTCTTTTGGGTTTCTTTGTGCTTTTTCTCTTGAATATATTTTTGTAAAAAAAGTATCATTAACATTAAAAAGTGATATTTAGATAGGAAATTTAACCAGGAACAATTTTTATGTAGGTATGTTTGTACCAAAAGTGCATAGAACTCACCCTAATGTAACCTGTGCCTAGGGACTAATTCACCCATTTTTCAAAAACGCACCCCTTTAAATGGTACCACTCCGCGGTTTTTTCATATATAGATGTCCGTTGACCATATGAAATAATAAAACCCCGTTAACGTTGTAGTTTCTTTTAGCTATCGTATTTTGAATATAATCAATAGCCTACTAGGAGTAGATAAATAAAAATCGTGAAATAAACAAAAACAAATGGTTTACCAGAAGGGTGAATCCCAAAAAACAAGTAATAAACAGAAAACTATATACACAAGTCAAAACTGCACCAATAATTAATGTGTGGTTGGATACATGTACAAATAAACAATAAATATGATAAAAGAAATACCTATATCATATGGTTAAATCATGCACAATTACAAGCACAGTAAAGAGAGCCTGGTCATTAATTAAAAAAAATTCAATCAAGCATCCATCATAAAAGATATTCTCTTTGCTGTTTAGGGCTTATCTCGAGATAACTAATATTATAAATTTAACGATGGATAGAAAATATGAAAAACGAATATATAATAAAATTAAATGCAAAGCATACAAAGTTACCAAAAGTTTATAGTTCAAAATTCAAAAACCACCCGCACTCGGTTTTATAAAATAAGCCAATCACACAGCTTTTAATTAAATAGTGAATGTTTGTAATTAATGTTTGATAATGAAAACTTCTTATTTAATGAATAAAAAGTTCTATTAATGAAATCGCTGTCCTTTAGTGAACTAGATTACATCGGTGGTTAGCCTTAACCACAGATGAAGAAAAGTTTGAGGTAGATAGCCCGTAGATTAGCTCTACTGTTCGAGATTGTTGTAGGTAGTATAATTAAGACACTTACAGTAATTCCTATGATGTTGCCTCTTAAATTGCACTGAATCTAACTTTACTTTAAGTAGTAATCAAGCACTGAAGTTACTTATATTGTGATTTGGATCTAATCGGATGTTAGATCTAAATCAGGAAGATGATAGAGTGAATTCACACTCAGATAAGATAATGGAGTGACTTCTCACTCCCAAGATATATTGCAGATAAGATATTAGATACGAGGCAGACACTTCTGCACTCGAAGATAAATAGCCACCAAGGCCTTTCCTATTCGCAATATTTTCGATGCGTTTTCTCTAAAAAAAGTGGGGATATATCCCCTCTCAAAAATAATGGCAACGTCTTAAAAAAACCGACCTATTTTCGTGTATAGATAAAGTAACGGTACACCATACAAATACCGAAAAATGAAGTCAAGGGACCTAACGGTTGTTTTCAGAAGGGAAAGTTATTCAGTCATGAGGTTTCCTTTGAAATAGAACTTAAACGGAAAGTAGCAATAAAACATTGCAATAAACATCCCCGTTTTGAATGGGGTACCTAACGGGATTTTAGTAGTGAACTTGTTGAGAGGTTTTTATACTAAACAGATTACAATAACAAGAGCTTTATAAAATAAGAGACTTTCTGTCTATTTCCAAAACATTGTGTTTCGGCAAAGCTGCAATAAAAAAATGGTCCCGTTCATAATAATAAACTCAGTTATTTGCAGATACGGCCATAGGCTTTCCCGTAATGAGTGCTAGTGGGCTTAAAAATTAATCAAAAAGGTATATTAATTATTTACTAATCCTATTATATAAAGAAATGTTACAAGATACTCACCAGAAACCAAGGAACAGTCGATTCAATGAACGTCACCCTGTGAACATGCTCCAAAAAAGGCGAAAACTATCCTATCGGCCAAAAAGGTGATGACCACCGTTTTCTGGGATTCACAAAGTGTCATCTATATCAGCTTCCTGAAAAAGGAGAAAACTACTGTCCCATCCACCGTAATCTCTAGATTTGTCCCTGTACTATTTCTTTTTTGTTTCCAAGCTTGAAAAGTCACTCGTTAGATAGAAATTTAAGTCAAAAAAGGAGTTCATCGCCGTTATAAAAGCCTAATTTGCACACCTCGAGAAAACGTATTTTTCAGGCAGGTTAAACAAGTTGAAGCATCGCTGGATGAAGTGTATAGAGCTAAAAGGAGAAAATATTCGGGGGTAATTACACAAGTGCCTCAAAATTATCGATAATTTTGCTTGAAACGTATTGCCTAAAAACTACTAGAGTTCATTTTCATATTTTGGTGAATGAAGGAGGAGGGCTCTTTCGCCAAAATGTGAAAATGAACGAGAGTAGTTTTTAAAAGGCAATACACTTGATAGCTAAGTTATCTGATTATTTTCATGCACGAGTGTAATTTATGGAGAAAATTACTCGAAGAAAGTGAAACTATCAAATGAAGAAATAATACTATTCTAAACAATTTATTTAACAAAACAACAAAACACAATTTAAAAAAAAACTAATAATTATTAAAGACACAGTTATAATAATTGTTTACATTATTACCAATTTGGGTCTCATTCATAGTTAGAAGTATAGTTATTGATTGTATTTTTTGACTCAGTTTTATTAATAGCTTCTTTAATTGACTCTATAGGACACGGAGGGGTGAATGGCTAATTTTATTTGTGCATTGCAAAGTTTAATCGCAAAAGTTGTGTGACGAAATTTAAAATTTAGCTTCTTAATCACGTTTATCTTAAAGTAGAGAGTACAAAGAAGTTTTATGGTAAGTTTTAGATCAAAATGTTTTATAGAAAAAAACTAGTGCAACTTTTAATGTCGACATTAGAAATCCCCAATATAACGCTTATTTTTCGAGATACTGACCATGGGTGGAGAATGGCTAATTTTGGTCTTAGATTATGTTTTTGACCGTGATGAAAACGAAAATGAAATTTATTTTAAATTTTAGGTGGGGGAATATTGTTAAAGCTGCAACTGTGTACCCTTTTTTTGGGAGGTGAGAATCTTCAAACGACCGTCTGGGAAGGTGTCCCAGGTGTGTCGGATTTAGTCTGTCACGCTTCACCGTGCCGAAACCGCCTACCGACTAAACTCACCTCCTCTTCCTCCAGCCGACAGGTCTGGAACCGCTCTTGGCGAGCATGTCTGACCCGTCGACCTTACTCATAACTCCCCCGGGCACTCTCTGCGTGCGCTCCGTAGATTAAGTGGCCTCCCATCCGCCCCGCCCCGCATACAGCCCGCACAAAGACCGGCCGGTGAAGACGACCGTCCCGTGCAGCCCATGTGCAGTGCCCCCAATCCAACACGAACTAGCAAAAGGATACCAGTCGAAAGTTACGAGCAACTCCAAGTATTCGTGCTTTCATCAATTCGTACTCACACCCATACCCATTTATTCTACAGTTAAAAGTAAGCAGTCAATGAGGTTGGGTGTAAAGGTCCTCCCCCACTACCTGAGACAAGACAAAAACAGACTAAATAACAAGACAAAACAGAAGTTAAACAAAACAAAACAATACAAGGCCATCAGCATGGATCAGATGTAAAAAGTCCTCCCCCTGCTGACTACCGCTTACAACACGCAACACACTTGAGTAATAAAATTTGAGTAATTGAGTATAAAAAATAAAAAATTAGTAAAACAAGATAAAATAAATAAATAATAAAACTAATTAAAATAAGACAGACAGCGTAGGTTGGATGTAAAGGATCCTCCCACTGGCTGCCCTCTACGACACAAAAAAATAAAACGATAAAAAATAAATAAATAGACGGTCATCCCGCTTGCAGTCGCCTCTCTTTCTCCTCTTTGTGCTTCATTGTCTTCGTGACGAAAGCAATGATCAGGTCGAAGTCTCTCTTGCTATTGATAGATTTATCAATTAGCTCGTAACGCTCGCCTAGAGGGGATGCCAGTTCCAGCTGCAGCTCGGTACGCCCCGCCTGGTATGCCGGGCACACGAAGACGACATGCTGCGCATCATCCACTACTCCAAACTCAGGGCATAGATCGTCCACGGTTTTCCCTATACGATGAGTAAATTTCCTGAACGATCCATGTCCCGTCAAAAATTGTGTGAAATAGTAGCTGACGCGCCGATGCCGACACTCGTACCACCTCACCACATCTGGAATCAGGGATCTCGTCCAGGCCGCCTTCTCGACTTCGGCTGCCCATTCCCTCTGCCACATCTCTAGACTTCTTTTCCTTTCTTGTGGACCTGAACCTATTGCCCCGTTGCCCCTCTGGTACATTCGGACTCTTTCTCTGGCCAGAATGTGCACCGGGACAGACCCAGCCACCACGTGTAAGGCAATTGTTGATACGGTTCTGTACGCGCTGCACACCCTGATCAGAGGTTTCCTCTGTGTCCTTAGAAGCACGTCTTTATATTTTTTCATGCGAAGGACCTCGTGCCACACGGGGGCTCCCTATAAAACTATGGATAAGATGGATTGTGCCATTACCATTCTCTTCTGGGATCCAGGACCCCCTATATTTGGCATAAATTTATTTAGTGTAGAGGTCCTTTCTTCTGCCTTCCGACATGCTTCTTGTACATGCTGTCCGAATTTTAGCTTGTCGTCGAAAATAATTTCAAGGTACTTAACCGTCTTTTGGGGTCTTATTACGGAGCCTTTGTATTCGAATATTATGTCATCTCTCTTTCTTGGTCCCCTCAAGATAATGGCTTCTGTTTTCTCTACTGCTAGCTTTAGATCGTTTCTCTCTATCCAATCCGCGGTCTTCTGTATTGCTTCATTTACTTTTTGCATTATTCCCCTATTCATGTCGTCTTCGACCAGTAAGGCTAGATCGTCCGCGTATGCAATCGCTCTTACTCCTCTCTGCTTGTTTACTTCTAGTACCCCGTTGTATAATATATTCCAAAGTAAGGGTCCCAGGACTGACCCCTGGGGTACTCCCGCGGTCATCTCTTTCTTCTTTTTCTTCGATATGCATACGGTTCTTTCAGATAGGTAGTCCTTTATTATGTTGGACACATACTCTGGAGCCCCAAATTCGACTATTCGGTCTACTATGAGACCCCAGTTTGCTGAATTAAAAGCATTTTTTATGTCCAACAGAACAAGGACCACCCATCTTTTTTTACTTGCTTTAGCCGCGTCCCTTATCCAGGTCGCAGCGTCGACTGTCGATTTACCTTTTCGAAATCCATATTGTTGATTTGATAACACTCTCTGATCTTCCAACACGCCTTCCAGCCTCTTCTTGATAAGCCCTTCGTAGAACTTACCCAGGCAGTCCAGAAGGCATATTGGCCGATAAGAGGCTGCTGAATCGGGGGGTTTCCCAGGCTTTAGGAGTAGAACTAAGTCTAAGTAGAACTAACTCCTTTAAGTCCCTGGGAAACTCTTGCTTCTGCAGTAGGTTGTTGTATATTCTTCTCATCAAACCTGGTTTCTCCGTTGCTATTATTTTTATTGCCTCTGGTGGCAGGCCGTCAGGGCCGGGAGCTTTCCCTGTCTTCATCTCCTGACCAGCGGTTCTTCCGTGAACTCCTCTACCATCGTTGGAAATATTTTGATGAAATTTTGATGATCCTTGGTAGGAAAGAGGAGCTCAGCTGATTCCATCCGCTGGTCTTCGTCGAGTCTATATGGGGCGATTATTTTCAGCGTCTTCATAGTGATCTTGTACGCATCGCCCCATATATCTTCGTCCAATGCTTTTATCAGGGCCTGCCACTTTTCTTTTTTCTCTTGTCTTATTTTTTTGTTTAACGTTTTTTTTAGATCTTTATATATTTCGTTGAGCTCGAGGCTGCCCTGGCTTCTCGTATAATTCCTTCGAGCTCTGAGGCATCTCTCCCGTAGACTTTCTATCTATCCTAAATATAAAAATAAAAAATAAATTAAATCACGTTTTTTGCGTTTACCTCGCTACAATTCTGGCCCGTTTTAATATTTTTTTCTAAAGTTTGTACACTTTATATCGCTCACTTTTTTGAAGACAATTGTTTCTGCTTTAAGCTTTTAGTCTTATTCTAGTAAAAGTTATGAATCTTTTAAAGTACAAGGTGCAGATTCGTGAATTGCAAAGTTTAATCGCAAAATTTGAGTGACAAAATTTAAAATATAGATTTTAAATCAAATTCCAAAATAAAACATGAGTACAAAGAAGTTTTCTGGAAAGTTTTGGATTAAAATGTTTTATAGAAAACAAATGGTGCAACGTTTAACATCTACGTTATAAATCCCCAAAATAACGCTAATTTTTCGAGATACTGATCATTGGTGGTGAATGGCTAATTTTGGTCTTACTTTACGTTTTTGATGGTGCTGAAAACGAAAATCAAGTTTATTTTGAATTTTAGGTGGGAGAAAATTGTCAAAATCGCAATTTTGCCCTAAAAAAAAGTTAAACCACGTTTTTCTTAAAATTAAAAGTTGCACCAAATTTTTTCTATAACACATCTAGACCTAAAACTCCCCATAAAACTCCTTTGAACTCTATGGTTTAACATAATCGTAATCAAATAGATAAATTTTAAATTTTGTCACTAAATTTTTGCGATTTAACTCTGCAATTCACGAATCTGCACCTTTTATTTTTTAAAATTCATAACTTTTATGAAAAAAAAAAAAGACTGAAAGACTACAGTTACTTTCATAGTCTTCACAAAAGTAAGGAATAAATACCGTAGAAATTTTAGAAAAAAATATTAAAATGGAACAGAATTGTAGCGAGTTAAACGTAAAAATTCGTGACTTCACTTTTTTTTTTCATTTTTAGGTTAAAATTGCGATTTTGACAATTTTCCGTCACATAAAATTCAAAATAAACCTCTTTTTCATTGTCAGCACAATCGAAAACATAAAATAAGACCAAAATTAGCCATTCACCTCCCATGGTCAGTATCTCGAAAAATAAGCGTTATTTTGGGGATGTATAACGTCTATATTAACAGTTGCGCCATTTTTTTTTCTATTAAACATTTGTAACTAAAACTTTCCAGAAAACTTCTTTGTGGTCTGTGTTTTAACATAAACGTGATTAATAACATAAATTTTTAAATTATGCCTCTTAACTTTTGCGATTAAACTTTGCAAATCACGAACCTGCACCTTGTACTTTAAAAAATTCATAACTTTTACTAGAATAAGACTAAAATTTTAAAACAGATACCGTTATCTTCAAAAAAGTGAGCAACATATAGTGTAAAAACCTTAGACAAAAATATTAAAATCGACCAGAGTTGTAGCGAGTTAAACGCAAAAAACGTGATTTCACTTTTTTTTATTTTTATGGTAAAATTGCGATTTTGACAATATTCCCCCACATAAAATTTAAAATAAATTTCATTTTCGTTTTCAGCACCGTCAAAAACATAATCTAAGACCAAAATTAGCCATTCACCACCCATGGTCAGTATCTCAAAAAATAACCGTTATATTGGGGATTTCTAATGTCGATAATAAAAGCACTATTTTTTTTTCTATAAAACATTTTGATCTAAAATTTTCCAGAAAACTTCTTTGTACTTTCTATTTTAACATAAACGTGATTAAATGGCTAAATTTTAAATTTCGTCTCTCAACTTTTGCGATTAAACTTTGCAATGCACAAATCCGCACCTTTTCCTTTGAAAAATCCATAACCTTTACCAGAATAAGAATTATAGCTTAAAGCAGGTACCGTTCTCTTCAGAAATGTTAGAGCTATATACTGTAAAAATTATCAGACCGCCCTGGTGTATCACAGATACCTACCGATAGTAATGAATCCGGGAACCATCATAAGCGCGTCCAGGGGAGATGTCTGAATTAAAAAAAAATATTGCGCCATTGGGATATTTCAAGTAAAAAACAATTTGTGAATTCCTCGTTTAATTTTTGACAAAAATATCTCCCTTGTCTGTTTTCGTATGAGGCGCGGCTTTTATGTAAAAAAATGTTTACTTTATAAAGATTTTTTTGTCGGCACTGTAATATAATACAGGTTCTATACAGCATCCCTCGGTAGACCGCGAGCTATAACAGAAACGCGGTGGTAGACCGCATACTATAGTAGTACCATATAAACTTTAAATACCATAATGCCTTAAATTTCGACTAATTGTAAGCTAATTGCGTGATCGAAGTGAATCATTATAGCAATTTAAGCATTATGCAATCTAAGTAGTGTCCGCTCGGTCAGCCATGAAACGGCAAAGAAGTTTGTTAACTCCGCCTGTGACGACAAAGACCAACAACTAAACAAAAGCAAAAGTGCATCTGAGTTCAATTCAGATCCGGGTCCGGGTGAAAGTTACGAACGAAATTACATACTAAGCCCACCTTCTGTACGCATGGGCGGGTAGAATAAAGCGATTTTGATAATTTATAACACAATATCTTAAGTAATAAGCTAAATAGACGAATACATTTTTGTAATAAGGAAATCCCAGAAAAAATTAGTAACAGATAAGAAAATCATATTTTGACGGCGTTTGAGGAAAAAAACCCTCAGACCCATTTTTGTTAAAAATAATGAAAAAAGAGATAAATAACAAGATAACAAAGGCAGTAGGTACCGAGCACTGACAATAAGAACGATGAAAAGGATAGTAAGAATAAAATATACAGAAAATTGGCAAATACTTACATTTAGTGCAGCCTAATCCAACCACTAGCAGAAAATATTATTGGAGAGTATCAGACGGGGAAGATCGACAATGGATCAAATATTTACAGTCAAGCAGGTCTTGAGCAAATCATAGGAACACGACATTGATGTTCACAACATGTTTGTAGACTTCAAACAGGCATACGACTCAGTCAAAAGGAACAAACTCTACAATATATTGGCTGAATTGGCAATACCACAAGCTAATTAGGCTCATTAAACCATTAAAGCCACAATGGATGAACCACCGGACAGACTTTTTTAAAATCTCGCAGGTACTGAAGCAGGGAGATGGGCTGGCCCCAACATTGTTTAACCTGGCACTGGAGTATGCGGTTAGGCAAATGCAAACTGGACGAGAAAACCTATTGACCAACAGAACGGTTCAACTGGCCGCTTATGCCGATGATATCAATATTATGAGTAGAGCATCAAAAGGAGCACAGGAAACATACGCAGAGTTAAAAATGCAAACGAAAAGGCTAGGTTTTGAAATTAACACAGAAAGAAACAAAAATAATGATACAGACGAGAAGAAATAGTCCCACGAAACATTATACATGAAGATGACATTGAAACGGTTGGAAAGTTTACATACCTGGGAGTAGAAATATAAGTCGACGGATCAAAAGATGGAAAATAACACAGAAAAAAAATAATGATACAGACGAGAAGAAATATAGTCCCACGAAACATTACAACATGAAGATGACATTGAAACGGTTGGAAAGTTTACATACGTGGGTGTAGAAATACTTATATGTCGACGGATCAAAAGATAATAACGCAGGTAAACAGAGCTTATTTTGCTCTTCCCCATATATTTCGGTCTAAAAGTGTCCACCGAAATACAAAGATGAGAATCTATAAAACCTTAATTCGACCAATAGCATGCTATAGCAGTAAAGCATGGATCCTGAAAGAAATATCCAAAAACAAAGTCTACACATTCGAAAGGACAGTACCTACTGAGGAGAATATTAGGACCTGTGAGGGAAAACGGAATCTTCAGAATTCGATACAACAACGAGCTTTATCAACTTTATAAGGAAATACCCCTGTCAGACTTCATTAGAATACAAATATTGCAATGGGCCGGACATGTGATAAGAATGGGAGAGGATTATTATTATACATAAGCAAGGGCAAAGGGACAAGTCCCTAATATGCCCAAAAACAAAGAAATTACATAAGTAACCTACTAGTAAATAAATAAAAAAAACAAAAAAAAATTCAATTAGGGTTTACATAAAAAATATTTCAGCTATAATAGAAAACGGTCAAATCTATTTTTAACCGTGTTGGTAGAGGGGGCCGAGGTAGCCGAGGTCAAGTAAAAATAGAGTCCAAGTCTCTTTGGAGGATTAACTGGTTTGTGATAGAATTGGCATATATTTTTGTGTCATCAGCATAGAACGATATTTTACTTGAAACATAGTAAGGAACATCGCTGGTTATGGATAGTCTACCAAAGGAATTGGAAGAGAATTAGACACAACAGATGAAACAAAAGGCCAAGATATACAGGGGTACGCGGAAAACGTAGGAAAATAAATTAGAAGCATTAAGAGAACTGGCAAAAGTACACGAAGACCTAAAGAAACACCATGAAAAAAGAACCCCATTTATCCTCGTCTAGCGAAGCTTTCACCAGCAATCTGGCGCCAAAATATTCAGGACCATACAGTAGCATCAGCTATATCACCGGTAATAGTAAAACTGAAATTGTCTGGTAGTAACAACCGTAAACAGGGGACAGCGCATGTCCAAGATTTAAAACCGTGGGAGGAGGAGATTTAAAACCGATCGTTGTAACAAAAGGCAGTCTACGGAGAACTGATCTAAAGACTCAACTAGCCGAAATTGCCTAGAGGACAACCTGGCTTTTAACGTGTTGAATTAAAAGTCAAACCGTCCAGCGATTTAGAATTGATAAATCGCTCACCCGTTAATTTTCCGGCCACGTATTGAGGGGCCTGTGCCATCTTCATCCTCGCATTAAATCTGTCTTATGTTGATGTGTATATGTACTGATAAGGAGTCGTGTTTGTCCTATCTATTAACTATACCTATTTAGTTTTATTTACATATAGCCGCCTGTGGACCTTTACCTATTCAAACCTGCGCCAAGAATTAAATAATATCTTGTTGTTTCTATTTTATGGTTGGTTTATGAGAACATATTATCTTTATTTAAATTAAACCTATGTTTTACTGAATCTGGTGTCTAACAGGGATTCTTCTTCTTCTTGTGTGCCGTCTTCTAACGAAGGTTTTACCTGACGGACGTTTCGTCTGACGATGGATGGAATAGTGTTGATGATGATGATGATGATGATTACAGTCTGTCTTAATGCGTTCCCTTTAGTGATCTATGATTTTAATATATTGTGTGTCTATTTGTTTTGTTTTCAAAATTATTGTAAGTTGATTGTGCCGAGTTTATTATAATCCAAATAGTCCAGCAACCGAAGCTTTTCACCTAGCAATTTTTACAGAATAGATAGATTTGCTCAAAAATTTAAGAATAAGTAGTGAATAGTCCAAGGATCAAAATCTATATGATGCCGAAAGGCGCTTTCACCATGGAAGTGGTTGCCACCCCATCTCGAGTGTGGAAATTTTTTATTATATTTTGATCGCAAAAGTTGATAAAAACATTTATTCTAAGCAAAAAATGTTCTATACATTTTTTTGATAAAATTAATTAGTTTTCGATTTATTCGCTATCGAAAGTGTTGGTTTTATAGCGAAAAATCAATGTTTTTCGATTTACGATTCACTCAATTTTTACCGCAGAAAAAATTTTTTCAAACCAATTTCTTGGTAATCAAATAACCTATAATTTCATGTTTAAAATTTTTTCGTATCTTTGATGCCAATCTTTCTATTCCGAAGAAAATGGCATTTTTACCAAACTACAAAAATTCGTTATACGCTTTTAAATCCAGTTTTTTTAAAACTAATCATTCTAAGCCAGTCAAACTCCTAGAATCTATTAACAATACATAAATAAAGAAGAATGAATAAGATCAATGACTAAAAATACCGCTAACTTACATTATTATGCTTCCAATTGGATTTCTACTTTTTTTTTCAAAAAAATATATTGATTTTTTAACCGTAACTTTTTTATTTTTATCTTGGAAAGTTTAATAAAACTAATTTTATAGGTTTTTACAAGAGCTATAAGGCTATTAATATTAAATCCTTTTAAAATCCTCAGTCGCAAAAAGAGGTGACTTTGAAAGGGTTGGTAAAGGCGGTTATTGCATGTTATTACAAGTTTTAATTGTCAATAGCTCACTCAATTTTTGCCGTTGAAAAAATTTTTGCAAACCATATTTTTGGGAATGAAATAAACTACAATTTAATATTTAAACATTTTTTCGTATCTCTGATGCTAATCTTTCTATTCTGAAGAAAAAGGCATTTTTTACCAAACTACAAAAAATCGTTATTCGCTTTTAACTCTAATTAAAAAAAAAAACTAATCATTCTAAACTGGTCAAACCTCTAGAACATATTACTAATACATAAATAAATAAATCCAAATAAGGTCAATGACTAATTTTAATTAGGGTGGTGACTGGGGGTTGTTCCCAATCACTTTTTCGCTGAAAAAAAAATAGGGACTGTCATTCTTTTCATTATAAGTCACTGAATTTTTGAGCTAGAAACTTCTTTTATTTGCGGGGATAGATATTTTTAAATACTTTAAAATAGTTTTAACAAGTTATCCTCGAAAAATGCATAGTTTTCCAGTATTTTGACTTTGAAACTGCAATATTTAGCATTTGACGAAGAGAAGAGCTAACATATAATAAAGTATAGCTCGAGTACTATTGGTCTTAAAGAAAATTAAAATACAGTTTTGTTTATTTTTTCAACAGGTACATTTTTGTTAAGCAAAGTTGTTTTCATAAAACGAAAACCTTTTGAGTTATTAGCAGAAAACTGATTAAAAGCATTGATTTTTTAGGTTTAGAACTAACACTTTCGATAGCGAATACATCGAAAACTATTAATTTCATCAAAAAAATTTATAGTATGTTTTTTGCTTAGAATGGACGTTTTTACCAACTTTTGTGGTCAAAATATAATAAAAAATTTCCAACCCCGTGATGGGGGGGCAACCACCCCATTGGTAATAGTACCTTTCGGCATCATATAGATTTTGATCCTTGGACTGTCCACTACTTGTTCTCAATTTTTCAAGCAAATTGATCTATTCTGTAACAATTGCGAGATTTTGTGCTATTTTAAGCTTCATTACCTGGACTAAAAAAGCAAATATAAAAATTTTTATTCACATCCAAGTACCTTTATGATGGTTACACTAAAAAGAACTTATCTATCTATCTAATCAGCCCCAAACATCCATCCTTGGATATAGGACTCTTCTTCCTTCTTTGACGCCTTTCTATCTTGGGAAATTTGCATCCATTTTGACCCGGAGTTTTTTTTCAGATTCCCTTTTTTCATTTGTGGTTCCATAGTCTCCTATGTATAATCGTCTTAGTCCATATTTTATCCTTCTGTATTAGAGTATGTCCGGCGAACTTCCACTTAAGCTTCGCTACATGGGTTGAGACATATTTCACTTTTGTGTTGTTACGGATCCATTCGTTTCTTTTCCTGTCTGGCAGTTTAATGTTCAGCATTTGTCTTTCCATGGATCTTTCTGTCTTTGCTATAAATGTCTTACAAGAACCTCCTGGTTTCCAGTTCATTGCGGAAACAAAAAAAACTGGTCTTACTTACATAATTACTATTATTTTCATTTACGCTTATGGATTTTGTGTGTTTTACGAAAAAAAAATCCAGAATCAGATAATGTTAGAAAAAAGCAAGTACCTATCATCTTTGCTACATTACGTATGTGCATATACCCGTATAAATTTTTGGATGTACGTGTATGTTGGTTCACATCGGAACAAAGATGTCTTCGATCAAATAAACTTGAAAAGTATCACAGGGCAGTCGTGACCAGTTTTTAAACATTTATAACATAACAATTACAGCATCAATGAAAGTGAATTCTGTTTTTGTTTGGTATAATTCTATTAGCATATCCCATTTTCGGTTTAAGATTATATAATATGATTAGAATTTGGTATTCGGTAGCGAAATTATTCCTCAACCTACCAAGAATTATTGTATAAGATCTGTATAATTCATATTTAGATCTATGGATATTAGGAATCATTAAAGGACTGTTACGAAAGAAAATGATATGAAAATTAAGATAATGAAATTCGTACGGGTTTTGTTAATGATTCTTATTCTACTAATAGTTTTCTCCTCTTCTTGTTATTCTACTAATGTTTTAAATTATGTAGGTCAATATTTTGTAGGTCACATTTAGGAGGGTGATTTCTCTATACCTAGACACAGTATAAAGATGGACAGTAGAACCACTCTCCGAAAAATTGGAAGTAAAATCTGTAGTCGCGCATGGCGACCGTGCAATGTTCTTAGTCGCTTTTGCCCCACTCTCGCATTGCTAGTCGCATATAAGCGTACGAGTTTCAACAGGGAAAACCCGCATCTACCACTGGTGAATTATTAATTGCGTACTGCCGGTATTACTTCTTGAGATCAAAGTGCCGACAGAGAAGTGGTTTTACTGTCCCTCTTTATACTGTGACTTAGATATCACAAATTGTTTGATCTCCTTTCTTGTGAATAGGTAGGTACAATAATTTATGCCTACGTTCCAGTCTTATGATAGTTTTACCTGCTTCCAAATCAGTTCTACTAGCCTAATTATACAACAGTTCAGTTTTTTTGCGCTATATTCTAAAAGCTCAGAAGGAATGCCATTTACTTCAGGAGCTTTGCGTACTTTCAATTTTTGTATTGCTTTGATGACTTCTTCCGCTGTTGGGATGATATCTTCTCTCTTTCATCTTCCATACCTTCGATCTGGATTTCTGCCTCTTACAACCCCATCTCACTTCTTATAAGTATTGTTGTATCTCTCCTAAAAATTGTATGCCCATCTTTGTAGTATCTGGTCCTGAGTACAATGATCTCTCCTGTACTGTTTCTAACTATTGATAATCTAGGTTTGAATTCATTGTTATTCTGATTAACATTTTTGTAGAGATTTCGCTTTTTCATTTAAAAGGATTCCTATTTCGGGCACATTTTAAACACTGCATTTGTGCATTTAATATTAGTTTTGGGTAAAACAGTAGAAGAAATAATACAGAAATACAGGAAATATAATAAGAACCTACATATAACTTTTATGGACTTCAGAAGTGCCTTTGACTCCAGCAATTTGAACCAATATGGGAAGGGCATTAAAGAAATTAGGAATCCCAAACAAACTGGTAAAACTACAGCAGATGTGCCTGCAGAAATTCAAAGCAAAAATCAAATTTCAGGGAACAATATCAGACGAAGTTAATATCATTAGAAGTGTGAAGCAAGGAGACCCAATCTCTCCCACCCTCTTTAACCTAGTTTTGGAGCATGTCTTGAGAGAAGCAAAACTAAACTGAAAGGGTGTAATACTGAATGGAACACAAATTATCGCTTAAGCGGATGATTTAACAGTTGTAGCAGAGAAAAGAAAAGAATTAATAAAAACCATAAACAAGCTAGATATAGAAGCAAAAAAGGTGTGATAAGTAATTAATAAAAACAAAAGCCAAATACATGAAATTGGACGGAGAAGCTGGGAGTGGAGTAATAATAACGGAAAAATATAAATTTGAAGAGGTCAAAAAGTTCAACTACTTATGAGTAACAATAGGAAAAGCAGCATATACACAATACAGGAGACAATCCAGAAGGGTAATCTAGATTTTGAAAGGAATAAGCAATTACTCAGATCCAAAAATATCAGCAGACAAACAAAAATCAGAATGTATAAGACACTGATCAGTGATGACAAAATAGATGAAGAAGATCTAAGAGTAGTAGAAATAAAAATAATGAAATCAATATTGGGACCAAAAAGAACAAGCGACGGAGAAACAAAAATCAAAACCAATAAAGAAATTCAAGAAGAAATGGGAGGAGAGAACATAGTAAGATATATAAAAGCAAGATTACTAGAATGGGCAGGCCATATAATGAGAAGAACGCCCACGGAAATCATAAAAATAATCACGAACTGGACACCCCTGGGACCAAGAAAAAGAGGAAGACCCAGGATAAGATGGTGGAACCAGATAGAGGGAGACATAAAAATAATGAAAATAAAAGACAGGAAGACAAGATGCAGAAACAGAAAAGATTGGTAATACATACCAATGCTGCAAAGACAGATACATATAGATCTATAAGAAATAAACCAAACAAGAATAATCCATACAGAAAAAATTATTACTATACGCCCCGGCATTGCCATAATCTACTTGTATTGAACGGCTGTGATGATGACGATGATGATGACGATGATGATGATGAAGGGTTAAGAAAAATATTCATTCATGTTCATTCAATAAACTAAAAATTTTTGTCAAAATCGGCTCCTTTGGTTTATGTTATTGTCTCATATGCTTCAGGGGAACTAAGTTTTCAATCTAATGGCATATAAAACAGCATAATGCTACTCTACATCCCACCAGACTGAAAACAATGGGAACCTTCTCTGGTTACACCTCCGAGGCTTCTACAATTTGCAAGCCATAACGGATGCTGAGAGTAAGGAAGATGAGGGAATTTTACAATTTATAATTCACGTCCCATCTGCTCAGCGCGGTAAAGTTCCAACGAGAATGGTTCCCTTCGTACTCCAATCAGAGTAAACATGTAAATCAAAAATGAATAACCATTTTCAATTTCGTTGCAAAACGAAAATACAGCCGCATCATATTCTAGTCCAATCAGAGAGTGCAGCAAGCACCTCTACCGGTTTCGAAACTTATTAGTCTCTCATCAGGAGAGACATATGCTGCTCTCTCTGATCCAACCAAAACAAACCCCGGCGTGCAGTCACGTATTGCAACGAACAAATGGCATAGATATGCCTCCTGATGAGAGATTAATAAGTTTAGAAACCGGTAGAGGTGCTTGCTGCACTCTCTGATTGGACTAGAATATGATGCGGCTGTATTTTCGTTTTGCAACGAAATTGAAAATGGTTATTCATTTTTGATTTACATGTTTACTCTGATTGGAGTACGAAGGGAACCATTCTCGTTGGAACTTTACCGCGCTGAGCAGATGGGACGTGAATTATAAATTGTAAAATTCCCTCATCTTCCTTACTCTCAGCATCCGTTATGGCTTGCAAATTGTAGAAGCCTCGGAGGTGTAACCAGAGAAGGTTCCCATTGTTTTCAGTCTGGTGGGATGTAGAGTAGCATTATGCTGTTTTATATGCCATTAGATTGAAAACTTAGTCTTTTGCTCGCAGTTGCCGCTAGAGCATCTATGCCATTTCGTTCGTTGCAATACGTGACTGCACGCCGTGGTTTGTTTTGGTTGGATCAGAGAGAGCAACATATGTGCCTCCTGATGAGAGGACTAATAAGTTTCGAAACCGGTAGAGGTGCTTGCTGCACTCTCTGATTGGACTAGAATATGATGCGGCTGTATTTTTGTTTTGCAACGAAACTGAAAATGGTTATTCATTTTTGATAAAATTTACGGGTTACACAAACTTGGTTTTCCTGAAAAAATAATGGAAGGTAAAATTAATGGAACAATAAACAAGAAAACAAACGATAGGTAATGGACACCTTATCTGTCAACTAGCAGGATCAATAAACATGGTATTTTTAACAACCAGATTTCAACACCCTATAAAGCACAAGGTTACATGGAGACACCCAAATGGAGTAAGTGAAAAACAAATAGATCACATTATAGCCACAAAGGGAATCATGAAAAAAGCAATCGATACAAGATCAGACAGAGGGACTAACAAGGACACAGACCATTATCTCGTTATGGCAACATTACGAAATCTAAATTTAAGTTGAAGGTTCAAAAAGAAGCTGAAGGTAGGATGGAACATTGACAAACTGTGTACTGATGTTATACGGAATAAATATGAAGAGGCAATAACCAAAAAAATGCAAGCACATAAATAAAAGGAGAGCAGCAATAGAGGGGCATTGGAGCCAGCTTAAACAAATAATAACAGATAGGGCTGATGAAGTATTGGGCGACAGAAGCAACTATGCAAACAGCAAAGAATAGTTTTGTCAAGTATGTGAAAGAGCCAGAATCAAGAAAAACGAAGCCAGATTGAAATGGATAAGCACAGAGTCCGAAAGATTCAGGGAAGAATATAAAACGGCAATGTATAATGCTAACGCCACATATAAGAAAAAGAAGAACGAATGGATAAACAAAAAACTAGAAGAAATAGAACATGACGGGTGAAACAACAAATTAAAACAGTTTTATAAAAAATAAGATCGTTTAACACTAAAGGGGCACCCAAAGTAAGAAAGTAAGAGGGATGGAGGATAGTGAAGGAAGATTTGAGCATGATCCCATAAAAATAGGTAAAATATGGTAAGAACATTTCAACAAAACCCTGAATCAAGAAAACATGAACGACGAAGTAAATAAAGAAAGCCAGGAGGAGAATGTAGGGGAGGGGCAAGGGGAGTTTGAGGAAAGCATAATATGCTCAAAGCAGAATTAATAAAAAATTATGACAAGAAGCTACATGAACAATTACAGAAACTAGTGGAACAAATATGGGACAAGAAATAGATACCGGGAGAATGGACGACTGGGATAATCACGCCAATACACAAAAAAGGAGACAAAGAGAAATGTTCCAACTACAGTGCTACTAAACTTCTTAATACAGCCTACAATATCGTAGCCAATCTAGTAAACAAGCAACTAAAAGCACAGGCAGAGAATATAATAGGAGATTATCAGAACGGTTTCCGCCCAGGAAGATCAACGATAAACGCAATACACACAGTAGAACAAATAATACAGAAATACGGGGAATATAATAAGAACCTACATATAACTTTTATTGACTTCAGAAGTGCCATTGACTCCATAAATAGAACCAAAATGGGAAGGGCATTAAACAAGATAGAAATCCCAAACAAACTGATAAAACTATCTCTTCCACCCTCTTTAACCTAGTTTTGGAGCATGTCTTAAGAGAAGCAAAACTATACGAAAACGATTTATAATACTGAATGGAAGACAAATTATAGCTTATGTGGATGATTTAACAGTTGTAGCAGAAAAAAGAGAAGACTTCATAAAAGCCATAAACAAGCTGGATGTAGAAGCAAAAAAGGTGTTTTAGTAATTAATGAAAACAAAACCAAATAGATGACATAGGACGGGGAAGCTTGGATGAGAATAATAATAACGGAAAAATATAAATTTGAAGAAGTAACCAACTTCAACTACTTAGGAGTAACAATAGGAAACAGCAGCAAAGACAGAATATAGGAGAGAATCCGGAAGGGTAATCGAGCTTTTGAAAGGAATAAGCAATTACTCAGATTCAAAAATATCAGCAGACAAACAAAAATCGGAATGTATAAGACACTGATCATACCAGTTATCACGTATGCAATGGAAACCACGACGATGACAAAACAGATGAAGAGGATCTAAGATTAGTAGAAAGAAAAATAATGACATCAATATTGAGACCAAAAAGAACAAGCGACGGAGAAACAAAAATCAAGTCTAATAAAGAATTTCATTAAGAAATTGGAGGAGAGATCATAGCAAGATACATAAAAGCAAGACGACTAGAATGGGGAGGCAACATAATGAGAAGAGCACCTACGGAAATGATAAAAAGAATCATGGACTGGACACCCCTGGGACCAGGAAAAAGAGGAAGACCCAGGCTAAGATGGTGGAACCAGATAGAGGAAGACATAAAAATAATAAAAATAAAAGACTGGAAGACAGGATGCAGAAACAGAAAAGATTGGAAATACATACCAACGCTGCAAAGACACATATAGATCTATAAGAAATAAACAAAACAGGAATAATCTACCTGGAAAAAATAATTACTATACGCCCAGGCATTGCCATAATCCGCTAGGATTTAACGGCTGTGGTGATGACGACGACGATGATGATGAAAGGTTGAGAAAAATACTGAAAAAAATAAATGATCGTGTTCATTCAATAAAATAAAAATTTGTGACAAAATCGACTCCTTTGGTTTATGTTAGTGTCTCATAGCCCTTCAGGGGAACTTAATGAAATGTTCAGACCTTACTAGATATAGATAGTAGTAGAAAAATTATAAAAAAGTGAAAAATGTGGCAGCTAATAAAATTTAAGCGCTACATAAAATTTATTTTTTCTGAAACAAATTTTTTATGGTCTTTAGTTGTATTTGTTATTAAGATTACTCATTTAATTTAATGTATTTTTAATATAATCTTATGAGTTTAATTCGGCATACGAACCAAAGTTTTATTTTTAAAATTTATTAATGTATAAAAATCATATTGTTTCTCAAACAGGACTTCGAGTAAACCAAAAGTGGGTCAAAGACACACTTAAATTATAAGAAACAAAATTGTCTTGGGTTTTTCTCTTATGTAACTTCTTCAGGTAATGGCTTGCATATGAAATAAGTATCTACTTCGAATCGTGAATGAAATCATATCGAGGACAGGGAATCCCAACGACTACTATATTATCATAACCTCAGTGAAATAAATTATTGTTGCATAATTGTAAATATTATTTATAAACAATAAAACAATAGTTATTTTGGTATTGTTATCTAGGTTATTGAAAATAATGATCAAGTTTTGTAAAAGAGATACCATTATAAAATTAGAAACTATATTATTGGATTGGAAGAAAAACATAACTACTAAAAATTGTAATATAGACCGTTCTTTAACGGTAAAATATTGCAAAATCTCTAAATTTTAAAGAACCGCTTGGATTGACATGAAATTTGGCATACACATAGCTAACAAGTCAAAGAAAAAAAGTGATATTGTGCCAATATGTGCTTTTGCCCCGGGGGTGGTTTTCACCCCCTCTTGGGGTTGAAAAAATATTCGTCCAAAGTAAGTCCGGAAATGGATAAACTGACTAATACTAAGTAACTTTTGTTCTATAGAGTATTTTTACTAAGTCAATATTTTTCGAGTTATTTGCCAGTGAATATGTTCATTTTTTCAACAAAATAACCACGCTTTTAGACGGTTTTTTGCAAATAACTCAAATAGTAAGTATTTTGTCGAAAATTATGTACATATCACGTCTGTATACCTAGTAGAAGCAGAGTTATAGCTAATTAAAAATAGGTTCATATTCGTAAAAATTTAAAATGGAATACTTTAACGTGAAATAACCAAAAATGAAGCACATTTCGGGGAAAACTTATTACAACCTATTTAAAGTGTTTTGTTTTATAAAATATAATTTTGTTTTATAAAAAAAATTTCTAGCAACAAAAGTAAACAAGTTACGCTCAAAATAAAGTTAGTCCCTTTTTTTTGGTAAAAAAATCGGGAAAATCAACCCCTAATTAGTATCTCAAATGAACTTCATCGGTTCAAAGTCCTTATTTTTGAAAGGGCTGTAGTTAAAAGGGGTTAAACGAGTCACTGATCACGAATGTATGCAAATTTATAAACACCAAATCTTAATCAATTTTTGTCTAACAGATAAACAAAAAATACATGATATTCAGAAAAGTAATGCTGACTTTTTCGTTTTTCGAGATTTTTGGTACCTCTAACAATTTTTAAGTTATTTTGAAAAAAATCATATTTTTCAATATTAAAATTTTTAAAAATTTCACTTTAAAACCAAATTTTTTCAAAAATAAGCACTTTGAATCGATGAAACTTACAGATCATATAAACTCAACATAAGTAAAATAATTTATGGAGCGGTAACGATTTATTTCATTTAAGTTGCTAATTAGGGGGTGGTCTTCCCGATTTTTTTTTGCTAAAACAAAAGGGACCAACTTTATTTTGAGCGTAACTTGCTTAAATTTAATGATAAGAACTTTTTATCAAAACAGAAATAAAGTTCTTTTTAAACACTTTAAAAAAGTTATAATGGATTCTCCCCAAAAAGTGCTTAATTTTTTGGATATTTCACTTCAAAGTATTCTAGTTGAAATTTGGTGAATATGAATCTATTTTTCATTGGCTATAACTCTGGCTTTACGAGGTCCAGAGACCTAACGCGTACACCATTTTTTTAAAATTTTTTACAGGCCATATTTTTGCTAAGAACGTTTTTTTTTGACAATATACTTACTTTTTGAGTTATTTGCGAAAAACCGTCTAAAAATGTAGTTATTTTGTTGAAAAATGAACATATTCACTCGCAAATAACTCGAAAAGTGTTGATTTGGCGAAAAAGTTGTATAGAACAAAAGTTACTTAAAATTAGTCAGTTTATCCATTTCCGGACTTATTTTGGACTTATATTTTTTCATCCCCAAGAGGGGGTGAAAGTCACCCACAGGGCAAAAGCACACATCGGCACAATATCACTTTTTTTCTTTGACATGTAAGCTATGCGTATGCTAAATTTCATGTCAATCCAAGCGGTTCTTTAAAATATAGAGCAAAAACCGTGAAATAATGTACTAATAATGGTAGGGGAGCCCAAGCGGGCATTTTTGCAGTTACTCGAGCGCGTCAGATTATTACATGGGGAGAAACCTTGTACCCTGAAAATGTACCTCTACCATATATTGGCTCTTAATGCAAGTGAGTGCGTTAAGGGGGGACTGAAAAAAAAATATCCTTAGAAAAACTCGAAATCGTCAGATTAAGATAAGGTAAGTTAAGTAGGTACATGCAAAACAGTGTATATTTCAAAAATCTGACGATTTGAGCGGGGCGTAAGGAAATGGATGAGTCCCAAAGTTTCACAAGAAAAAAGCGAATATTTCGCGAAATGAATGACAGATTGAAAAACTAAAAAATACATGCTCAATATTTTTTAAAAATCTATCGAATTATACCAAACACGACTTCCCACGGAGAGAGGTGGGGGTAAATTAAAAATTTTAAATACGAATCCCACGATATTTCGCGAAATGAACATCAGATCGAAAACTGAAAAATACACTTATTCAATATTTTTGAAAAATCTATCGAATGGCACCAAACACGACCCCCCACGGAGGAGGGGGTTAAAATCTTAAATGGGAGCCCTTATTTTTTATTGAAGATTTGGATTCCTTACGTAAAAATAAGTAACTTTTATTCGAGACATTTTTTCGAATTATGGATAGATGGTGCTATAATCTAAAAAACGATTGTTGGAAATGGAAAATTAAATTAAAAATGGAAAGTCCCCACTAAAATGGAAAACTTTACTTATTTTTTTTTGGTTTTAGGAAATACTCATCACAACCCTATAGGTCCCCATAACGCTCGAGTGACTGCACATTTAGCATACCTACTTTGCTCCCCTACCATAATGTTTAATAGTAATTTATATTGATATTATTTATATTAGAATTATAAATTTATTTGAGAAACATACTAAATTGAGAATAAAGAAAATCGTTTGTTTATCTTAAAACATCTTACCTATAAGGTAAAGACTATGGAAACCATTTCATACATTTATTTGTTTATACTTTTACAATATTCTTATGTGAATATCATTTTGGTTCTAGAATTATAAAAATATTATTGTATCGCAGAAAAGGAATTTTCGAAAAAGCAGAAATACATTCCGTAACAGATTTTATAACAACATAGATGAAAAATAATGCAACTGACAAAAAGTGGCGAGATAACGATGATCATGTGCGACTTTAACGTCAAAATTGGTCGTGGTGCTGAAGGAGTCAACATAGTAGCATACGATCTCGGTACCAAGAACAATAGGGAAGACAGGTTTATAACATTCTGCGTAGAGAAAGAACAATCTCCTAGAAGACTATACACTTGGAAATCACCTTCAGACAGAGAAGATAGAATTGTTAGGAATCAAGTTAACTTCATTTTGCTCGATAATAAGTTTCAGAAGTACATAACATCTACTAAAACATACCTTGGAGCCTGACATTTATAGTGATCACAATGCGGTTATATTGGATTTTAGAATAAAAAGATTTCTGAAAGTAAAAATGAAAAAAGTGACAAGTAAAATAGACATCTTACAACTGAAACCCCCTGAAAGGAAAAAAAATATGTATCAAAGTTAAGAAATAAATAGAAACGGTAAAGAACGTGGTACAGACAGACGTTGAAGTAACATAAATTGCTCTAATAACGAAAATAACAAAAATCCAAGAAAAAGACATCGGGTTCACCAAAAACAACTGAAAACAAGAATGGATGACGCATGACATCATGGACGTTATAGACGTAAGACAAAAGATCGTAAAAAAACCCACTAGAATACAAACAAATCAAAAAGATCATTAGAAAAAAGTGCAGAGAATCTAAAAACTGAATGTCAACAATTAGACTAGTAAGGATCTGCGAAAAAACGTCTATTTTTGGATGTGAGAGGTGACATTCGGATTTTTGCAGATAAAGTTAGGTGAGACCTTTAGTAATAATAATTGACTTATACTCCTTCTCAAATATGCCCGGAACATTAATAAAAAAATTAAAATATTTAAAAATTTCGAAAAACATCGATTTTTTTCTGCTTTCTTTGCTTATAACTTTAAAACGATTCGTTTTGGAACAAAGTCGTACAGAAATAAAATAAAGATAATTGAATTTTGTATGATATACGACTGGTAAAAAATGTCTTAAAGTATTACCTTTTCTGGAATATAGCAATAAATACAAAATAAGGTGGCAAAATAAGTCTGTTGTTATTCAATATTTTTTAACCACTTTAATGGCACTTAGAACCTTAGTAATTTGCTTAGGAAATTCTTTGTAACATACTTAAATATCGTGTACCAAATTTCATTAAAATCGACTTAATAAATTTTGCATAATAAATTTGCAATCTAAATGTTTTTAAAAAAGTTAAAATTTTTTAAAATCTTTCTGAACAAAAAGTAGACCATTTAGAAGTTGGCTAATTTTTTTACATATAAAGAGGTGCTCTACCTATCTAATACACTTTACATAATTAAAATCGGATTATTTAAGGGGCCCCAGCAATGTTTTAAATTTATAAACAATTTTTTGGCTTATAAACAAATAGCTTTGTTTAATAATAAAAAAATTAATTTTTAGCAATGCAAATAATTAAAACTGGTATAATTTGACTTAAACTTTCAAATGCTGTCAGCAGAATTGCTATTTTATTTTTTAATCAAACGTTATTCGCGTTCAAAAATTGCAATTTCTCGATTTTTTGAAAGTTCCACCTCGTTTATCTCGAAAACTAGGCATCCTACGAAAAACTTGTAAGAACATTTTTTGCTTAGAATTACCCAAGAAATACAAAAAAACTGCTTTCTGATTGTAGTACATATTTGCTATTAGTCGGATGTCTCGTTTATCTAAATTCTTTTCTGCCAGGAGTCTGATTAGATGATCATGCCGCACTTTATCAAAGGCCTTGTTAAATAATAATAACGAAATAATATTGTACAGAAAACAAACTGGAGCGGTGGAAAGAATACATTCAGACAATTTTGGACGACGATAGGTATGGTTCTCTACCATCCGCAGATGATCGAATAAATGAAAAAGGTAGAGAAATTACCAAAGAAGAAGCTATACATAAAACTGGTTTCCAGGTCATAAAAGCGTTACGTGATATTGCATACAATGAAAGTACCTAAAAGCCTAGACTTGATAATACCACTATTCAATAAGAGAGATACAAGCTCAGTATTATCCATACACGAATTTACAAGAAGTGTGATTTTCAGACGAGTGACATTCAATTCTTCTTGCGTTAAATGTGATGGCACAACGATACAGAGACATGGATGTAGATGTACGTATATGCATGCTTTATTGATTATGGAAAAGCATTTGACTGCGATAACCATCAAAAGGCGATCGAAATTCTTAGAACAACTGGAATTGACGAATTGAGGAGGAATGGAGACAACTAAAAACAATAATAACGGAATCTGCCGAGGTAACCGTCGGAAAAGCCAAAAGACAAAGAATGAGGAATCATATGATAGAAAAAAGGAAAAAGGCAAGCTAGACTTAACCAACTTCAAAGATATACAAGAAATTATAGGGAAATTTATAACATGACGAGAATACAAGCGAACCAGAATATGCAGAAGAAAAAAGAGAGCTTTTAAAAATCAATTACAAGAAATGCTAGAGCATAACAACAGGCACGAAGGCAGAAAATTCTATAACAAATAAAAGAAGCACACAGTCATGTAGACCAAACTTGTCCGTATGCAGAGACAAGGACGGTGAACTACTAACAGAGAAGCAAACAATTATAAGGAGACGGAAAGAAACTTCGAAGAAAACCTAAACGAAGACAATGAAAATGAACAAAAATGAGACAATATGACGGAGCAGCACATTGAAAATCGAGTGATGAAGAAGTGATTCAGATCATAAAGAAACCAAAAAGAAACTAAAAGAACAAAGCGCCAGGGACTAACGGATTTCAGCAGTATTATTAAAACATGGAGGATCCGAACTCTGTGGAAGAATTTATTATCTTCATTAACATGAACCAAGGAGCAAATTCCGGAGAAATGGGAAGTTGGCCTTAAACATCCAATATATAAGAAAGGAAATAAGAGGGAATGCCAGAAATATAGACCAATTACATACATTGTTAAATGTAGAATACAAGATTATTTCTGGTGTTATCTACAATGTATACCTACCTACTTATTAATACATAACACAGCCCAATAAAAAAATTTTTTGTCTTGCTGCAGAAAAAATCAACTGATTTTAGTTAATTAATCTGTGCTGATTCCAAAAATACAAACCTTTTCTTTGTATCAGCTCTAGTTTTCGAGATATATCATACTCATCAAATACTTAAATATTCTTACATTTCTGTATATTCCACCACTATAATTGCAATATGTTTATAAACAAACTTAACAAAATCTAAGACAAATGGGCACATCGACAAAAGGATATATCAAGCCTATTTTGGTGTTCATTTAGGAGATCAAGATAAATCCTGGGCCCCACATGTAGTATGCAAAACTTGTCTTAAAAACTTGCGACTGTGGACGAAAGGCCAACGAAAATGTTTAAAGTTTGGTGTTCCAATGGTATGGAAAGAACCAAAAAATCATTTTAACGATTCAGCAAAGACCATCCTAACCTGGATTCAGCAATAAGACCAATTCCACATCAGCTTGAGCAGATACCCATTCCAATATTTAGCAGTCTACTTACGTTACCAGAGGATAATGTCGAAATGTTATCTGACGAGCTACAGACTAATAGATTTGGGAAGACGACAGTGATTTTGAAGGGGATTCAACACGTCTTGAGCGCTTTATTCAGGAAGAGCTAAGCGATCTTATCAGAGCTTTGAACCTTCCAAAGGATTCTTCTGAGTTGCTTGCCTCCAGACTAAAACAAAGGAATGTTCTTCACCCAGACACCAAAATTACATACTACCGTAATAGAGAAAAAGATCTTTTGCCTTTTTTTCTCAGCAAGATGATATGGTTTTTTATAACAATATTAAAGGACTGTTAGAAGAAATGGGTGTATCTGAGTATACACCAGATCACTGGCATCTTTTTATGGACAATTCCAAACGAAGTTTAAAGTGTGTCCTTCTACAATGGCAACAAATATGGAAGTATACCAATTGGGCATTAGAGTGGAAGAAATGCTCAACAACTTTAACAAACACGGTTGTCATATGAGAATTAAAATACCTCTACAGCCATTTAGAGCGTTTCCCAGAAAATCTTAGTGACCTTAGTGAGGAACAAGGGGAACGCTTTCACCAAGATATCAAAACGATGGAAGAGAGGTATCAGGGGAGATGGGGCAATCACATGATGGCAGATTACTGCTGGAGTCTTTAAAGGGACCGTCCTTTTAAAGCCTTTGCAAGAAAATCATATAAAAGGAAGTTTTTAGGTGATGCCGAATAACGGCTTTTTTTGCTGCGACGCTGGTAAAGTTAGATGGAAAGTTAAGTTTTTGTTTATTTCATGGGTAGCATCACTACATATATGTAGGTAGTGCTGCGTTAAATTACCCTATATGTTAGAAATGTAATCTGTTGTCGTATTTTCTGAAAGCGATCTGATGGAGCAAATCTGGTGGAATTATTGGATTCAGCAGACCCAAATTACCTAGAAAAAGTAAAAAAATTTCCGGCAGCAAACTGTGTGTTTACCAGTGTAATAGAACTACTCGTATGTATATAGACTGTAGACCTTAAACAAGATTTTGATAGTGTGAAATGAAATAAAATGCTGGAAGACATTCGTAATCTAGCTATACCTAACAAATATATGAGCTCCATACAATGACGTAGCAGGATTAAAAAGCCGCAGTTAGAGTAAATGAAGAACTGAATCCCGTATTTTACAACAATGTGGCAGTGAGACCACTGAAGGACTGGGTTTACAAACCAGTCCTTGCAGTTATCAGAAAAACCAATGTAACCGGCCATATAAATACCAAATCATTACAAATTACTGCAAATTCAGACGATGTAGTTATCATAAATAGAAACAAAAACGGCTAATGGAACCGTTCAGGCACGAAATCGTGAACACGTTCAGGCCTGAACCGTTGAGGCACGAAACACGTGATCCTGAAGTACGAAAAAATTGCTTAAAGTAAGCAAAACAAAATACAAGTACATGACCGTTAAAGCAACACTCAACAATGAAAAAAATATCGCAATAGACAACTATGTCATCGAACATGTGGATGTCTTGAGATATCTGGGCACAGAAATCAATCACAAGAATTCCGTAAGTAGCGAAATCAATACTAGACCTGGATCCCGCGTACCAAAAAAAGTTGATTAATAGCAAGCTGAAAATTTGTTAATAACTTAATGCTGTCTAGCCGGACAAACGAACAGGTTAAAAATTTGGAAGACGTTCCATGTATTATGTCGGATAGAACTTCCAATTGATTTGTTACCATTTCATTAAACTCTCATGCAAAAATCAGACTGGTGTTAATCACTCACAGGGCATTTTATTGAGTGGAACACGAAGAACATGTCAAATGACAGGAATCATGTTGGTTAGTAATAGCAGTCTGATTTTCGCATGAGAGTTTAATGAAAGGGTAACAAATCAATTGGATGTTCTGTCCAACTGTCTGACGTTTTCGTAATCTGACGATCCAAATTTTCAAACTGTTCCACAATTAAAACTTCCCCTGTTCCAGTGTTCCCGTACATCAAAGTTTGTCCGACTAGACACCGTTAAGCTATTAACAAATTTTCAGATTGCTATTAATCAACTTTTTTTGGTAAGCGGGATCCAGGCCTATACACGTAATTTCAGTGAGAATCAGTAAAAGATTTATAACATTGAAATTAATAGACAAACTACAGAAAAACTACAGAAAAATGCAGTTAAACAAAAGATAGACGTTAAGCAACTGAAAGACGCAACTATACTGCAGAGGAAAAGAGAACAGGTAAACATCAATCTTAGAAACCTCGCTGCAAAAAATAGGAACACAGGCGATGTAGAGGACAAATGGATGGAGATAGAAAAGGCCCTTATGACAGCTGGTGAAGGCTCCTTAGCTCCAAGCAAAATTAAGAAAAAGGAAATTTTGTACCTCATGGAGGAAAGGCGAAGAAATAAAACCAACAAGACAAAATACGAAGAAGTGAACCGTGAGATTAAAAGAAAAATTAGAGAAGCCAAGGAGAAGTGGGTTCTGGAAAGCTGCAAGGAAATAGAAGAATACGAAAGAAAGTACGATAGCTTTAACATGCATAAAAAGATCAAGGAAATAACAGGTAAAAAAGTCAAACAAGCATCCATCGTAAAGGACAAAAAAGGTAAAATAATTACAGATTTAAATGAAAAACTGGCAAGAGGGACAGAATACATTGAAGAACTTTTTGCAGACGAAAGACCAAAAATAGCAGTGGCAGAACCTACTGACGACACAACAGGGCCTGAAATCCTAAAAAGCGAGATAGAATATGCTATAAGGAAACAAAAGGGGGTAAAGCTGCAGGACCAGATGAAATTCCTGTAGAATTGTTGAAACTTATAGCCGACGACACACTTGAAATAATGGTGAACCTCTTTAACACAATTTATAGAACAGGCATCATACCAAAGAAATGGCTCTCCTCTACTTTTGTCACAATCCCGAACACGAATAACGCCAGAGAGTGTTCAGACCACAGAACTATAGCAGTGATGAGCCACACACTAAATGTATTTTTAAAAATAATTCACAAAAGAATATTTAATAAATTAGAAGAGGACATAAGCGCCACACAGTTTGGATTCAGAAGTGGACTGGGAACACGGAAAGCTTTGTTTGGTCTGAGTGTGTTAATGCAAAGATGTTTGGATGTAAACCAAGACCTCTACGTAGGTTTCATATATTTTGAGAAGGCCTTCGATAAAGTCAGGCACCAAAAGCTGTATGAAATCCTAAGAAGCAAAAACATCGACAGTCGCGACATTAACACCATATCCAGGTTGTACTGGGAACAAACAGCAAAAATCAAGGTTGATAATGAGTTAACCGAAGAAATTGAGATTCGTCGAAGTGTGCGTCAGGGTTGTGTGCTTTCTCCACTACTATTCAATATATATAGCGAAACAATATGTCAGGAAGCGCTCCTAGAGCAAAAAATTGGTATGAACATTAACGGAGAGTTAATTAACAATATACGATACGCTGATGACACGCTAATAGTAACAGATAACCTAGAAAATTTACAGTATTTGATGGAAAACATAAACACTCATACCAATAAGTATGGTCTAAAACTGAACATCAAAAAGACTAAATTCATGATTGTAACAAATAAGCTATACACCAATGTGAAGTTAACCATAAATAATCAGCCAGTTGAAAGAGTTACGTCCTACAAATATTTAGGGGTTTGCTTCACTGATACTAATGACCAGACAAGAGAAATCAAGAGGCAAATTGAGATAGCGAGACAATCGTTTGTCAAAATGAAAAAGTTCCTATACAGCCGGGACATAAATATAAACTTAAGAACGAGAATGTTAAGGTGCTATTTTTTCTCCGTTCTACTGTACGGCATGGAAGCTTGGACACTAAAAAAGATAAACATCAAAAACATTGAGGCATTCGAGATGTGGTGTTACAGGAGAATGTGGAAAATACCATGGACAGAAAGAGTAACAAATCAAGATGTCTTGCTGAAGATGGGGAAGGAATGCGAAGTCATAAAAAACTGGAGTATCTAGGCCACATAATGAGAGGAGAAAAGTACTCTCTGCTAAGACTCATAATCCAAGGAAAAATCTCGGGAAAGAGAAATGTGGGACGAAGGAGGATTCCTGGTTGCGAAATTTAAGGGAGTGGTATGGGTGCAGTTCAATACAGTTGTTCAGAGCTGCAGCCAACAAAGTTAAGATTGCTGTATAGAGTGCTCCGATAGGAGACGGTACTGCAAGAAGAAGACAAAGTAACCAAAATTACTATCTACAGACCATTGATTAGACCCGTAGGAACCTACAGTTGTGAGAACTGAGTAATGGCAAAAAAGATGAAGCTCTACTCAGGACATTCGAGAGAAAGATACTGAGAAAAATATAGGGACCGGTGCAAGAGGAAGACGGTACATGGAGAATCAGGAGAAACAATGACATTAATGAAATAAATGAAGAGCACGATATTGTAAGATTTGTTAAAAGTCAAAGACTGTCATGGCTGGAACATATTCAGAGACAAGAAGATACAAAAAATAAAGAAAATATTACAATGAAAGCCGAAAGGAAAGGAAGACGGAAAAAGGAAGACGAAAAAAGAAAGACCCAGAGATAGTTAGATGACGTGGAAATCTAACTTGAAAACTATGAATATAAGACGATGGAGGAGAAGGCAAAGACCCATCCAGGGTTATGAAGCCAAAAGAAGAAAAATAATGATCAAGAACGCTATCTGAATGTTTAATCCCATCGTGAGTAGACCACTGAGAGACTTTAATGGCGCTGTTCCTGTGTTGTGGTTGTCAGGGCTACTATTATAACAATATTAAAAGATTAGTCATAGTCTGGAAGAGAGTAAAATAAATATAAAGAAGGCATGTCACAATAAGTAATTAAGAAGAAGGTATATTTGCTTCCAACAGATCATTTTGTCTCTTCCTGTACATTTTTATTATATAAAAATTTAAAGTAGCCACCCAATGTTCGTCTCCTTGACACCACCAAATCCTGTTCAGTAATTCCAAGATTCGTGTAGCATTTCCGAAAATCGAATCTGTTACCAATATTAATTACATCCCTCTCAAAATCTTGCAATAATATAAAAAGACATTGCGGTTATATCAGCAGACAGTACTCCTCCGCCATCCTCGTCATCTTACACTTTGATTGCGTTCTTCTTATAGAAAGTGACAGTGTGGTGGGAAACTATAAAACAGTTTGGCAGTGAAAAACATTTCTTCAGACTAGTGTGGTTTGTGCAGTTTGAAAAGTGACATTTTTAGAAAAAAGGTTTGTCTCTTTTTGACTAAATACGTTTAATTCGAAAACAAACAATAATTTTAAATTTTTAAGGGTGGATCTTTTGATCTAGAGAAAAAAATAATTAATTTGTTTACAAAAATAAATTTGCAAAACTTACAAAAAATAAAACTTAAATCTTATTCAAATAATTAATTTTAATTAAAAATAAAATAATTTACTTGACAAAAGGAAAACATGTACAACTGCAATAATTTTTTTTAACATTTATGTGAAGGATAGTAACATTTTTAAAATTTTTTTATCCTTCTTTTCTTCGTTTTAGTAATATAAATTAAGCCGTATTTCGTAGCATAGGTACATAAATTTTTATTTCTCAAATTATAATTTTTAATTAAAGTACGTTCTGCACATTTATTTTCCATATCTAAGTATTTTCAAATCTTTTGTCTGGTATACATAACGATTTTATGATTCTTATTCTATTTTTTTTAAATTTAAATATGTGCACTCTCTGATTGAACTGGAATAATTATGCGGCTGTAGTTTCGTATTGCAACGAAATTGAAAATGGTTATTCACTTTTGATTTACATGTTTACTCTGATTGGAGTACGAAGGAAACCTTTCTCGTTGGAACTTTACCGCGGTGAGCAGATGGGACGTGAATTATAAATTGTAAAATTCCCTCATCTTCCTTAGTCTCAGCATCCGTTATGGCTTGCAAATTGTAGAAGCCTCTGAGGTGTTACCAGAGAAGATTCCCATTGTTTTGAATCTGGTAGGGTATAGAGTAACATTTTTGGATGTTGTTTTATGTGTTTTTAGATTGAAAACTTAGTTTTTTTTAAATATGTGTGTTTTTATTTGTATGTATGGGAGGGATATTGACTATAATTTAAATAGTTTAATATCAATTTTGTTTTTCTGTTCTACGTTTACCATTATTGGTTTTCTATCTTACTCATTTTGATCAGCCAAATCTATTATTGCTTTATTCAATATTCCATCTATTTTAATTTCATCTAATCTTGGGATTTGATATTTTTATTGAATTTATTTAACCTTTTTAGTTCTTCTTTTGCGGTTTAGTTATAAGAAAGTATTCGGCTTCAAAAATCGTATGTATAATGAGATTTCTGGCCCAGTCTTCTTCTTTTCATCTTCTTTCATTTAACTCCACTAAGACATTCTGTGGTCTAGGTAAAAAAAAACTTATTAGGAATTTAAGGATTTCTCCTAACGACACAGGGAAATTCTGTAAAAAAAACTTAGATTCGCTCCAATTTTAGAATGTGGTATACCTAGTGTGACCAACTCCAAGTCAGTCCAACTCGGGACAAGGCTGAAAGAAAAACCTAAAATCCGGAACTTTTCAATGAAAATCGGGCCATTTTTTTTAAATACCTATACAACTTTAATATCATTTTATTGATTATTTAACATTTTTATGTTGACAAACATTTTTTTGATGGGATGAGTTGTAATGATAATTACATTTTTGTTAGTTTTTGATGTCTCGACTTCCAATCTGGAAATCGTTCTCAAAAGGGAAAAATTAGAAAATTTAACTGATGTTGGATTTCCATGTAAATAGAACCTTAGGTTAATATCAAAAATTTTTATCATTATTTGGTATTCATATTTTTGAATCGTCTTTCAGAAGACGATAATTAAAATACAGAAACGGGAAAAAGTTCAGGGTTTGAGTTTGTGTAGAACTGTAATACCACGATATAAAATGCAAGCGTTTTGGATGTGGTATTAGTATTACACTCTAGAAATCGACTTTTTTTCGTCCCACCAATTCAGTTTGATGTGAATTACGTATTCAAAATTTCACAATAGAATTTTACCAATTTAGGTTGAAAATTCGGATGGCCCGGAAGCCTTGCCCGGGACGCCGGGACACGACTTCGTAATTCGGGCCATGTCCCGGATTTTTCGGGCTAGTTGGTCACACTAGGTATACCCCTAATATGTACAAGAAAGTAAGTACGTGAAGTTGCTAGCCTGTATAATATGGAAACCACTAATATTCTATGTGATAGATAATAAAGAAAAAGCCCTCATTGATGAACAAGAAATTATTGAAAGCTGGAGTAACTATGTAGGTAACTTAATTGTTTCAAGATGATAGACCAACCAGATAATAAAATATAAATCAAGAAGGACCCGATTTTTTAAAATCTGAATGTATGAATGCCATTAAATAAGCCACAACCAAGAAAGCAATTAGACCAGAAAACATCCTAACTGAACTCTTGAAAATAATAAGAAGGATCACATCAGTGCCCTAGTTTTTTAACTTTGTGTATACTACTGGTGAAATATCTACGGAGTGAGTGAAGTCTGTTTTTATAACACTTCCGAAGAAACAGAAGACAAAAAGATGCGATGAATACAGATTAACTTGAGTCACACATTGAAAAATTTTTCTTCGCATAAGCAATAAAAGAATGAGAAGTCAATGCCAATAGAATCTAAATGGTACCTAGTTTGGATTTAGGAATGTACTTGGTATTTATGAGGCACTTTTGTCTTATATTTCTCCAAAAGTGCCACAACCAACTTTAAGGTATATATCTATAGCTTTTGATAGGATATAGCATAGAACGGGTTTAAACATATTAAGAACCAAGAGCACTGATGGTAGTGATCTGCGTATCATAGAAAACTTATTCGAAGAAGAAACCAGTCGTTTGAGTCGAAGGAAGATACATTGAACAAAGCGTCAGACAGGGATGCATTCTATTCTTATTTAATTCAATATCTACTGGGATATATCTTTCAAACAAGCTTTGCATAATAAACACTTTGCCATAGCTAAACAACATTAGTGCTTACTTGTAGATAGAAATGTGCAATGACAAACAATTATTTCGACTAGCTGAATACCGCGATCTTGTCAATATAATTGCCAATGTTAGGGGACCTAAAATGGTACCGAAAGAAGAAAATAATTAACTCTAATTCCTTAATCTTTTGGATATTTAACGTTAAAAAAAATAAAAAAATAAAAAAAAATTAAATAAAAAAAATAAATAAAAAAGAATAGAGAATTCTTTGTAAAAGGTATATTTAAAAGACCTCAATAAGGGTTACATCACAAAACAAAACGTTTTAGGATTAACAGGTAATCTATCATCAGTGTTAAGCCAATAGCACGCATGCGTGGATGCGTGAGCCACCAAAAAGTTATGGGTAAAAACCCTTTAAAAGTTGCAAGATCTTTATTAAAATAGATGGACGTTGCAAATATTCCTGGATATGAAAGGATTCCTTGCATATCACATCCACGTGGGTTAGAGTCCTGTGTTGCCCTGGGTAATATCCAGGAATATTTGCAACATACATCTATTTTAATAATAATATCTACAGTCGGAAAAATGAATGAATGCCCATGAACGATCACCTCAATCACTGATTTTGCATTTGCTATCTTTTTTTTATAACAAACGTTTGTTATTTATAGAAAAAGACGGCAAATACAAAATAAGTGATTGATGTGATCGTTCATGGGTATTCTTACATTTTTCCGACTGTAGTATCATTTAAGATCTTGCAATTTTTAAAGGATTTTTACCCATAACTTTTTTTTGGCTCACGCATCCACGCATGCATGCTATTGGCTTAACACTGATGATGGATTACCTGTTAATCCGAAAACGTTTTGTTTTGTGATGTAACCCTTATTGGGGTCTTTTAAATATATCTTTTACAAAGGATCTTGTATTTTTAATGATTTATGGGATACAGTGTATTTTTATTTAATGTTTCTTCCGATGCAAAGATTCTCCTTCGGTATTCGGTGTAAAGGTGATTATCGCAGCCTTTGGTTTATTTATGTATTCAAGCTGTGCAGCTTTTTTCATCCAATTGCGTAAAATTAGCATAATGAGTTGATATAATAGGGTTTTTACTGAAGCTTATTCAATTCTACCTCGAACTCTTTCTTGACTGCAATAATAGAATAGAAATATGCTTTATTGTCATGAAAAATTTAACAATTTTATAGACAAAGCTTACAAGAATCATAAATAAAAACAGTAACAAATACAATTTACTAAAATTATACAAATCGTCAATATAAATAAAACATAATAAAGTCAAATAAAAATCAGTAACAATCTATTGCAAAATTTAAAAAAAATTGCAAATTGCGTAATCTACCTTAAGAAATTTAATAAGTGATTTAATAAGTTATGCTGCTGCATATGACACTCAAATATAGATTAAGATTCTACTTATACATAAAAATACTGTAATTTCTTAGTTATTGGTTAAGAAACTCTGCTATTGAATAATATGGTCTTTCAGATAAATAGACTTTTGTCATTTTACGGAACTTGGGGAAAGATGTTGCAGATTTAAGTTGTAGAGGGAGATGGTTGTATAGTTTTTTTGCAGAATATAATATAGATTTCTTTACTAACTCACTGGACGGGATCGGTAAATAGATGTCAAAAGTAGAATTTCTGGTGGAATAGTCATGTCTAGGTCTTTCTGGAAAAACATGTAGATGTTTACGAATTAAGCAAACAGTTTCTAAAATATATAAAGAAGGTAATGTTAGAATTCTGTGATCTTTAAAGTAGCTTCTGCAATGTGTTGTTCTTCTGAGGCCAAACAGATATCTGATTGCTCTTTTTTGCAATTTAAAAATAACATCGGATTGGGCAGCTGTACCAAAACCCCAAAAAGGCAGACCATATCGAAGATGGGACTCGAACAATGAAAAGTATGTTATTTTGGAAGAGGCTAAATCCATTTCCTTCGAGACAGATCTTATTGCAAAGCAAGCTGAGGATAGTTTCTTGCTTAACACATCGATATGAAGGGACCATTTAAGGTTGCTATCTAAAAAAATACCAAGAAACTTTACAGAATCAACGATACTGATCTGGCTGTTATGAAGAGGTAAGGGTTGAAGAGTTCCTTTATAGGGTAATGCGACTGTTTTATCTACGTTAAAAGAGAGTAAATTAGAATCTGACCAGGATTTTATTGTGAGTAGATCAGAAGTTATAGTAGCATGAAGAGTTGCGATATTTGAGTTGCTCCAAGTGATACTGGTATCGTCAGCAAAAAGAAAAACTTTTCCATCGATTTTTAAACTAGTGATGTCATTAATAAAGATAAGGAAAAGTAAAGGACCCAATACTGAACCTTGTGGTACCCCACATACAACATTTCTGAGACTAGAGTCTGTATCATTTGCTCTAACGAGTTGTTTCCTATTTTCCAAGTAAGATTGAAACCAGTTCAAAGAAATACCTCGAATTCCATAGAAATCTAGTTTTTTTATCAAAATGTCGTGATTTACACAATCAAAAGCTTTGGCATAATCACAAAAAACAGTGGAAGTGTGGAGATTATTGTTTAATGCTTGATAAACCTCATGTAGTACAGAAAACATGGCATCGGTGGTACATTTATTATTTAAAAAGCCGAACTGATTTTGTGATAAAATCTTGTTATCAACGGGAAAGGACATAAGTCGGGCTTTTATGAGTCTTTCAATAATTTTGGAGAGTACCGGTAGTAATGCAATAGGTCTATAATTGCAGGCAATAGATTTTTCACCACCCTTATGAAGAGGAATAATGATGGCCGTCTTTAGGCACTCTGGAAATTTACCTTTCTCAAAAGAATCATTTATTAGAGAGATGAGGACTCCCAACACATTGTCTGGGAGATTTGAGAAAATTTTTATGGATAGTCCATCGGTACTACAGGAAGATTTGCTTTTGATACTCTTGATTGTTTGGATCAGTTCAGATTTACCAATCGGTCTTATAAAGAATGAATTCGAAACCTTTCCTGAATTAGGGAGATAGGAAATGGGATCTTGTTGTGACACAATAGTTGATGTTATATTTTTACTCACATTAACAAAGTATTCATTTAGATTTTCTGGGTCTGGAAGGAAAAATGTTTGAGATGTGTGAGTTTTACTTCGAAGATCGTTTATTATGGACCAAGTTTCTTTTGCAACACTTTTGGAGCTTCTGAGACGATTTTGATAATACAATTTTTTAGCCGATTTTATAAGTTTTAAATAGATTGCCCTGTACTTGGTGATATATTCAATAACAGAGACGTTGGTAGTAAATTTCTTGATATACAGTAGTGAACGCATGTTTTTGGCTGATATGCGGACACCTTTGGTAGTCCAGGGTTTGCGATGTTTTTGCTTAATTGTGATTAAAGGAAATGCTGTATTGAAGATACAGACCAGCTTATTCAAAAAATCACTGAAATTATGATCGACATCCAAGGAAGGAAAGTGCCACTCAGAGGTTAAGCATAAATTTTGGAATTTACGAAAGTTCCGACCGGAAAAAATCCTGCCTAAACGTCGAGTTTTCGAGGAGGACTTGCTAAAGATGTTAAACTTCGTATACACCGCTTCATGATCAGATAGTCCCGCATTAACAGTTGTAGCGCAGACGTCAAGGGGTGAGAAATCTGAGACAATATAATCAATTATGGTAGATGAAGTCTTTGAAATCCTTGTAGGAGAATCAATGTGCATTGATAGACCATATGATTCAAATATGTTGACCATGGATATTTGTGTAGCACAAGCAGCAGCATAATTAATGTTGAAGTCCCCGCATAAAATTTTTCTGCTTTTATGTGGCAGGTCATCTAACAAATTAAGCAGGTTCTGAAAAAATAGTTCCACGGAAGAGTCAGGTGATCTATAAATGCAAATAATATAAAGATTAAGGTTCTTACTGTAAACTAAGGAAAACTCAAAGAATGCTTCACTTAATAGAAAGTCATATTTTGTTACTAGAGAAAAATCATTATTTGTAGAAAGAATTAGGGTGCCTCCATGAGCTGAACTTGGACGGTCATACCTAGCAATAGTGGAATATTTTTCTACAAAAAAAGGCTCGTTGACTTCAAGCCAGTGCTCAGTAACCGCAACTATCGGTGGAAACCCTAATTCCTCTAGAAACAGAAATAATTAATCAGTTTTATATCTTATAGAACGAATATTAATCAGTTACGAATATTAATCTTATAGAACGAATAACCACTTACTTACTTGGAGAATTACCCAGCACTTTACCATAAGTTCTATATTTTAAATTTTGAGATGGGCTAATGTCATCTTCATATCCCCAGTTTTGCTTTCTTAAAGGTAGGTCAGCATATTCAGCTTAATTCCTCAGCATTAACAACTTTCTCTCCATTTTATCTTCAAGACAGGGCCGCGCCGTCCACATGTGCAATGTGTGAGGCGCACACAGGCGCCAGCAATTAGGGGGTTCCACTAGAGTTGTTCCAAATATTTTACGCAGGTCAAAACAACACTTACCCATGTAACGACCTTGCCACCCTGCATATCTCAACTTCAAAGGTAGGTACATTACGTATTGATTTATACAATCTGCATAAACAAGAAAAATCCTGTAAAGATATGCAGCCACCGGTCCAGCAGAATTTTTCCTTTAAAGCCATTGTACAAAAATTTGATAGACATGTATGATGCTTTATGTGATATAACACATTCGGATTTTGATCTTGATTCAAAATATGAAGCTAGATGTTTAGGAGAAAAAATATCAACATTTAAATTCATATGCTCAGTCCACTTGTAGGTATGGTATGAAGTTCTGATGAAAGTTAACTTCGTTAGCAAAATTTTACAATCAAAAACAATGAATATGCAGCCTGTCTTAAATGCTTTACAAGAGTAGCGTAGGCGCAAAATTTTTGCGGCAATATGTTTGAAATTCATTCATTTTTTCTTTCAAATTCTGAGAAAACTAATATGTATTTTTGAAAAATTTAAACCCAGAATGAAAGATTGCATTATTACCGAGGGCGGAAAATCCCTGAAAACTTTTATAATGTTTATTTTAATAAGTTACAGGGTGAAAAAAAAATTTAGTCTGATTTTTAATTTCAAATATCTTATTCGAATGAAACTTTTTGGTTATTCTAAGGGACTTTCTGCCCTCGGTAATAATATAATATTTCATTCTGCCTTTAAATTTAGAAAAATACTTGAATATTAGTTTTCCCAGGATTCGAAAAAAATGAATTTATTTAAAACACACTGGAGCGAAATTTTGCGCCTACTCCCTTAAAACAATTCTTACCCTATTTTCGGATATATAGCAAATTTAATGATGCTATTACTACAACAAATAAAACTGCAGAGAAACTGGATGTGAAGGCCAATTTTCAACCAGACACACAGTTCGGCGTCGGAATAAAAACAGACGGTTCGATTACGAACATAAAGACGAACCGATTTTGGATTCTAAAATGTCATACAAAGTTAATTTCTTTTATTGTGTTCTCGACCAAGCATTAATTTCAGTAAATGAAAGATTTTCCATAATGGAAAATCATGTTGATCCTTTCAAATTTTTATATAATTTAAACGACAGTACAGAATACTCACAATTCAAACTTTTGTGTGGAAATTTGTAAAAAATGAGATTTAATGATCATCTAGATATAGGGGGAGACGATTTAATTGAAGAAATTATACAGCTTTAGCCTTTCTTCAAATAATTAAATAATGTTTGTAAAATTTTCAAATTTATATTTTTAAACGTATTTACTGCAGTTTACCCAAATTTAGCAATAGCTCTTCGCATTCTGCTCACTCTACCCATATCTGATGCCACTGCTGAACGATCTTTTTATAAACTGAAACTTAAAAAATTATTTGAGATCGACCATCAGTCAAGGGCGGTTGACAAATTTATCAAGCATCTCTATAGAGTCGTCAGTATTAAATCAAATTTATATTCACCATATTATAAAAAGATTTTTCAATCTGAAGACGCGAAAAGTTATTTTTTTATAAAATAGTAGTATTTCATGTTCTCCTACCTTATTTTAACTTACTTTATTTTCATGTTGCATATGTAAGAATTTTTAGTTATTTTTTTTTTAGTTACAATAAATAATTATTTATTTTGGGGCCATTAAATGTTTTGCGCACAGGCGCTACCACGTGCTGGCGCGGAACTGCTTCAAGAAAACCCTTTCTTAGCGTTAAATGTCCCATTCTCAGCAGATATTAGTCCACTCGTACTCGTACATATATTGATTTCCTTCGTATTGAGGATCACATGAAGCGTTATCATGATCATCATCATTCTCTTTACGTTTATCCATATGCAGGGTGGCTTTCCTAATTACATTTCTCCATAAATTTTTATCGGGGGTCATACCAATATCAATCCCCTTTACCAACATGTTCTGCCTAAGCGTTTTCCTCCAGGTCATTTTCTATTCCTTCCAGGAATACTCAGATCAGCAATTCTTCGTACTGAGTGATTAATGTTTCGACGTTGAACACGCATAGTCCAACCTATGCTCTCTCATTTTGGAATCAATTGGTGCCACCCCTAGACTCCCTTTAATATACATACTCATTCTTAATTTCCTCTTTCCTTTTTTGTCACTTCACTCAACCATCTAAGCATTATCATTTCCTCTTTTTTTAAACTGCGCAACATTTAGTTCCATTCATCATAGCTGTTCTTATGAGAGTTTAATAGAATTTTCTCTTCAGCTTTATTGGAATTTTCTGTCACAAACGACACCACTCGCTTCCTTCCATTTCATCCATCCAACTTTAATTCTACTGCATGCATCTCCACCTATTTTCCCACGACTCTGCAATACCCGTCCTAAATACTTAAAAAAACTATTACTTTTCACAATCATTTCACCATCCAAAATTAACATTTTATTTGTATTAACTTCATTTTTAAATGAACATTCCAAATACCCTTTTTTTGGTATACTAAGTTTTAAACATTTTTCCTCGGCCATTTTCCACCTTTTGTTCTAAATCGTTTACAGCATATCTACATTAAGCTCCAGGGTATGTTACTCTGTAGTTTCGCTGTTATCTGATCCACTAGTGAGAATAAATTAATAAGGACTAACCACTGAGCCTGGTCCTAACACTATCTGTTACTACCTCATACATGTTTTTAACAATCTTTACATATTTATCTGGAACTCTTTTCGTACTGAGAATAAAACTCTAATATATGAACTCTATCATATGCTGTCTCAAGATCAATGAATCCCAAATGTATGTGGTTTTGTTTTAGTTTACTTGCTATTTTGATTGAGAATAAGCCACAACTTTACTTTAAAATAAATTTATTTTAACGTTTTGATTTCCATTTCGGAAATCTATCCCAAAATACAAAATATTCATGTATTAAGATGACACAAGAAAATAACTTCAAAATTTCGTTTATTTGTTGTATAATTAAATTAAACAAGAATAAAAAACCGCTAAACGCCGTAAAAATGAGTGGCGCATACAATATTCCAGCTACAAAAGATCTGATAAGAATATTACGTGGCGCGAAAATGTATTTTCATTTTGATGCAAAATAAAATTTTAGTTTTATTTTAAACGATTTTTCCATAATATTTGCTAAATTTGAAGTAAAACGCGCCACAAAAGAGTAACTTTGATACAGTTTGAATTTTGAAACTCTTTTGTGGCGCGTTTACTTCAAATTTACCAAATATTATGGAAAAATTGTTTAAAATACAACTAAAATTTTATTATGCATCAAAATGAAAATGCATTTTCGCGCCACGTAATATTCATATCAGATCTTTTGTAGCTGAAATATTGTATGCGCCACTCATTTTTACGGCGTTTAGCGGTTTTTTATTCTTGTATCAGGAGTTTTTCAAAGTTTTTTATAAATTAAATGTATGAAGTTGAAAGCAATTTTTCTCGATTACACGTTAAGCTTTATAAATGGTCGCCTTTGTCACATTATCTCCCAAATGATCTAGTGTCGATGTCTAGTCTCCCAAATGTACACTAGATTTTTTTCTATTCGAAATAGATTGAAAAAAAATGTTGGGATGGCCGGTTAATGAACTCGGATTGCCCGTTGCCAGATCAAATTTAGCGTCGTAACCACTAAAACTACATAAACCATTTCGGGAATAATCGTTAATTTTGTTATACTTTTGTAGCTTAATAACTTCTAAACGGCTTACTTGATTTTGATCACTAAAAATGAGTTTAAAACGTATTGACAAGTAGTATCTGATGCATCTAAGGTCAAGTATGATAACTGAAGCTATTACAGGAATTATTGAGTTTGAAAAACCGTTTTTCCATAGGAAATAATAGGAAATAGATTTGATCATATTTATGAAGCCTATAACTTAAAGATTCGAATTTTCCCGGATATGAGGTATACACCGTCAGATTCATCTAGAGTCCTTCTATAAACTCTCAGTTATTGGCGCAATTCGTAGGTTGAAATTTTGAGTAAAATTGTCGAAAAACCAAAATTTTCAAAGTTTAATTTTTCAGTTTTTTGGCAATACTGAGCCGTGTCTATGTCTGATCCTAATGGCTTAGACACCATTTGAAAGCTTAACTCAACACTATTGATTTGGTGTATTTGGGATTCTCCTGTCTCTTCTTGAACCGAAGATATATACCCCCAAAAAATATGCTGTTTTGTACCTACCAAGTCCTATAGCTGGCTTACGGGTGGTCAAAAGTCACAAACTACACCGGTTCTGAATCGTCCCTGACCCCCTCTTCAAACACAGAAAAAAATTCAGATCAGTTTTAGTCCAGGGCGCATCTGTTTTGAGATGGACGTTGAGAGGTGACTCAAATTTTTTTGCAGAAATTGCTTGAAAATAAATCAAATAATAATATTTGAGTTATCCTCCCTCTCAAAAAGGTCCGGAACATTGTTTAAATAATCAAAATGTCAAAAATTTAAGGAAAAATTCGATTTTTTTCTTCGTTTTTTGATTATAACTTTAAAAGTATTCATTTCCGAGAAAAGTTGTACTAACATAAAAGGTGCGTATTTAAATTTACTACAATATAGAATTGGTTAAAAATTTAAAAAATAGTTATCCTAGTTGCAAAATAGCAATAATTGCGAAAAAACCATACAAAAACAAGTATTCGCATTTTACGTTTTTCAACCATTTATGCTACACTTAGGACCTTCATATTTCATTCAGAAAAACTTTATGATACAGTAAAACAATACTGTAAATTTCATTAAGATCGGTTCAATAGATTTTGCAAAATAAATTTTGCAATCCAGCTTTCGCACAAAAAATTCATTTTTTCAAAACGTTACAGGACTGAAAATAAAGCAGATAGCAAGTTAAAATTCTTTTTGCTTATAGAAGTGTACTGTACCTTTCATTTGCAATTTTCAAAATTAAAATCGATTAATTACCACGGCGTCAGAAAATTTTTGAAATAAACAATAATTTTTGGTGCTACGCGCAGGACAGCGGTGTTCGATTCACACAAGTTGATTTCCAACAAAAATTTCTTCCAATCTTTATCTAATATATTATTTTCTTACTCTATATTTTGTTGTATTTTAATATTTTAATTCCACAAAAATCAAACTAATTTTATAATTGTTTGTGAAATATTGTTTAAACAATTGCATATGTTTAAAAATAATAAACTTTTATTATTTAAGTTAAAATATATGAACAAAGTATATATATTGCTAATAAAAGTGTTATTTCAAAGGATAGAGTATGTGTTTTTATTTTGCAATAAACAAATTTATTTATATATATCGAAATGTAATAGAAATTAAAATGTATCAATCATTATCAAAGGTCATTGGAATGCCCAATCAGAGCAAACTATCCGCTGTCCTGCGCGTAGCACTAATAATTAATGTTTATTTAAAAAAATTCCTGACGCCGTGGTGTTAATCGATTTTAATTTTGCAAAATTGCAAATGCAAGGTACAGTACACTTCTATACGCAAAAAAAATTTTCAACTTGCTATCTGCTTTATTTTCAGTCCTGTAACATTTTGCAAAAATGAATTTTTTTTACGAAAGCTGGATTGAAAAATTTATTTTGCAAAATCTGTTGAACCAATCTTAATGAAATTTACAGTATTATTTTATTACATCATAAAGTTTTTTAGGGTGAAATATGAAGGTCCTAAGTCTAGCATAAATGGTTGAAAAACGTAAAATGCGAATACTTGTTTTTGTATGTTTTCTTTCGCAATTATTGCTATTGTGCAACAAGGTTGACTATTTTTAAAATTTTTAGTCAATTCTATATTGTAGTAAATTTAATTACGCAACTTTTATGTCAGTACAACTTTTCTCGGAAATGAATACTTTTAAAGTTATAATCAAAAAACCAAGAAAAAATTCGAATTTTTCCTTAATTTTTTGACATTTTGATTATTTAAACAATGTTCCGGACCTTTTTGAGAGGGAGGATAACTCAAATATTATTATTTGATTTATTTTCAAGCAATTTCTGCAAAAAAATTTGAGTCACCTCTCAACGTCCAAATGTACTAATATTTTTACAGATGCGCCCTGGTCTATTTAACTTTTCCAGTCACATACATACATATCCACAAACATTTTCCCTTTTTTAAATAGAAATTGAGTCATATTTCTGAGCTCGGTAACTTTTGAATGGTATAACCGATTTTCAAAATTAGACATGCGTTGGAAAGGTATTGATCAGTACTATTATAAGCCGTAAAGGTGGGACTTAAATTTTCGAAGTTTTTGGAAGTTTTGGGGACGAGAACGAAAAACAGACCCTAAATACGAAGGGCCGTAAAATCCACACCCTTAGAACAAAATGGATGATTGACATATGAATTGGTGAGTCTTTTCCTGAACTTTAAGATGGGAGTTTTTCACATTTTCACATTTTTACACACAATTTTCAATTCCGTCAGATTTAGAAAATCGAAAATTTCGTGTATATATAGTGTCGCGTGTAGGGGGGTGTGGGTGTGCGCCACTGGCGAGAACTGCCGTTCTCTGGTAAAAAAGTTTAAGTTTGTTCATTTTTAATTGCTGCATAATTATTTGGAAGCACTTTTTTGGTTGGCATAAACAAACATTATACTTCTGTTAGTCTTTTTTTACTTAAAAATTTTACTACCACACTGACGGTATAAGTTTGCGAAGCATCTAAACATAGCTAAATAAAACATTAAATTTGTCTAAATTACAGAACAATACGTATTGTAATTATTCACCAAACAGTAGTTAATCTGAGAAACAATTAGTGAAAGTTCGTGATAAAGGAAACTCCTCCTAGTTTTTTATGGTGTTCTTTTGATATGAAACAATTCAATTAGAGTCTATTTTTGTAATCGGTTTAATGTTGCATCTCAAATTCACTTTCTACTTTATAAGACACGGTCACGGTCGCGAAGCCAGGTTCATTAACATCAGCAAGAACAGTATGATATTTGTGGTCTATGCAATCTATCAATCTTCTTGTTTGAATTTATGGCATTTTTATAGTTCGGTAGAAAAGTATAGGCAGAAAGAGAGTGTCATGGTTGAAGAATTTAAGGGACTGGTTTAAATGCAGTTATATATAACTCTTCAGAGCAGCGGTAGATAGAGTAAAGATAGTGACAGGGCCGCCGAGAGGGACGAGCGGGTCCCGGTAAGAAGTGAAGAGCGGGCCCCCGGCAAAAAGTGAAGCGCGAAAAAAATTGTTTAATTTTTATAAAAATAAAATTATCAATAATAAATAATAAGAGACATTTTCAATATAACTTTTATTAAATTTTGATTATATTTTTATAATAGTAAAAAAATTTACATTACCGGTGCTTTTCGATTTGCAAAGATGTCTATAATTTTCGAAAAATCGTATGATTTTTCCAAATCGTTCTCAATGCACAAAGTTGCTAAGCTAGTTAACCGATCCTGTTTCATTGTAGATCTCATAGCATTGTTTATACGAGAAAGAAAACTAAAGGTGGACATTCACGGTTATGCCTTCGCGTCAAATGGCGTGATATACAGCCAAATTTTGATCGTGAGTGTTGAATCATGATTGTTTTTTAGCGTGATGCCAAAATCCGGATTTCCATTCGCTTCATCCATCGCGTCATGCCGTTGCTTAACGCCAAGCCATCATGCCGTCTGCTCGTGAGTGGCGATACACCGCGTCATGCCATCGCGCCACCCTCCCGTCAATGTCCAAACCCTCGTCCTTTTTCGTTCATTCTACGCTGAGTTCTTCTTCGGAATCTGATATTGTGCGTCTTCACCGAACCACGTCAAATACGAAATGATAACCAATTTGGTATGGTCATAAATGGGCTATGATTTTAGCGTCAATCCATTTGACTGAAGCCATTTGGCGTGGCTCCAAATGGATTTACCCTGAATGCCCAGCTTAAAGGATATTTTCCCTTTTGCGACTAAAACGACGTTAGGAAGTAATGATTCCAATCTGGAATGTTTAATTTTATTAAGAAAATATATTGGAGAAAGTTGAGACTCACAAATATTCTCCTTGTACATCGCTCTATCGTCTTCTTTATAAAAATCGCGCAATATCAGTCGCCTCAATACTAGGCCCTATATTTCAAAATAGAGGTAAAGGTAATATTAAATATAGCTGAGTATTAACTAAGCGCAATATGCACACAAAGTGGGGAGCAAAAAAAAACTGGAAAAATTACGTCTTTGGTCTGGTCGACGCCGGGCTCTTTACATCGTCGGGCCCCTTACATCGCCGGGCCCCGGTAAAATGTACCGGCTGTACTCCCTCTCGGCGGGCCTGGATAGTACTGATGATATCCAACCTCCGATTAGGAGACGGCACTTAAAGAAGAAGAAGAAAAGTCAATAAAATTAATTTAATTTTTTTACAACTAGAAGGCAGATATCGAGCACAGTTGTTTACTAAATCTTGCTTAAGTACTTTCGCTCTCAGAATATCATCAGGGGCATTTCGTATTATTGACAACTATGCCTAGTCTTTACGTAAATGATTACGTATTAAATATTATGGCTAATTGATGATAATTGGTGTGTTATCTACATATAATAAATGTTGACACTTGTTTAAGTTTTACATGTTCGTCACTATTATGTCACTGTCTTAACAATTTTCAAATTGTCTAAGAGGCGCTTACTTTTTTCTTCTTCTTCTTAAAGTGCTTATCCGTTCCGGATGTTGGCGATCATCATGGCTATCTTGACTTTGTTTACCACAGCGCGGAACAGTTCAGTGGTAGTCGTGTTATACCACTTTCGTAAATTTTGAAGCCAGGAAATGCGTCTTCTTCCCGGTCCTCTTTTACCATTTACCTTCCCTTGGAGAATAAGTTTGAGAAGGCCGTAACGTTCTTGATTTCTCATTACATGTCCTAGATATTCTAATTTTTTTGTTTTGATGGTTATGAGAATTTCACACTCTTTCCCCATTCTACGCAGGACTTCCACATTAGTAATTCTGTCAAGCAGGATATACGTAAGATGCGCCTATAACACCACATTTCGAAAGCTTCCAGCCGATTCATAGATGCAACAGTTAGTGTCCACGCTTCCATTCCGTAGAGCAGAACTGTGAATATGTAGCATTTCAACAGACGGTATTTTGTTTTTAATGATATGTCTCGACTGTTGAAAATGCTGTTGTATTATTCGCTGTTTAATTTCTTTGAGTGGTCCCATTGGCTATTTAAATTCGTTCCTAGATATGTATATTGCTCAACTCTTTCGATGTTCTGTTGATTGATTGTAAGTTGAGCGTTTAGTATTGTTTTTTTTACTAATTGTCATACATTTGGTCTTCTTTATGTTTAGAGCTAGTCCGTATCTGTTGCTGACTTCTGTTATACGATTTGTTAATATCTGTAAATCATTCAGATTATCGGCAAAAACTATGGTGTCATCTGCATATCTAATGTTATTCAACCATTCACAATTTATTAATAATCCCTTCGCACAACCGTCTTAAGCTTCCTTAAATACCCATTCAGAGTAAATATTGAATAGTAGTGGAGATAAAATACAGCCCTGTCGTACTCCTCGTTCTATTGCAATTTTATCAGTCAACTGGTCTTCTATTTTGATTTTGGCCGTTTGATTGTAATAAATGTTTCTGATTATTTCATTCATAGGAGATTCTGACCAACAGAAAGCTACAGAAATCTAAATTAAATCGATAATTTTTGATAATTTCCCATCGTCAAGTATATTACGTCAGATGCCCTTCGTTGCTACGAAAAAAATACATTCAGTGACATTAATAACAATAATTAATGTTTTAAAAATTATAAAAGTGATGACTTTCAACCGTGAAATATTTATAACAACTGTATGTTTAATTGTAGTAATTTGTACTTACATAAATAAATTACAATAAAATTTTGGTTTTGAACAGTTTTATTCATGAAATAATCGCAACAAATTGCACTAGATCTCTAAAATTAATATAGAATTTTTGCCCTCGTGACACTTTGAAATAATTTCACTCACCTTCGGCTCGTGGAATTAAAACTGTCAAAGTGACACTCGGGAAAAATTCAATAATTTTAGAGCTCTTGTGCAATTACTACTGATAATTCTCAGATCTTTGTTGTCAATTCCAATTTCTTGTATTAGAGTTATTAATTTGTCATGTTTTACTCGGTCAAATGCTTTCTGGTAATCTATAAAGCATACGTATATATCACAATTTACATCCCTGCATCTCCGAAATACCACTTGTACAGCAAAAAGGGCTTCCCGTGTTCCCAGATCATCACGAAATCCGAATTGTGTTCTTGTTAGTTATTCTTCGCACTTTGTATATATGTATTCTTTTGTGAATGACCTTTAGAAATGTTTTAAATAAATGGCTCATAAGGCTTATAATTCTATAGTCTTCACACTTTCTCGCATTGGGTTTTTTGGAAGATTTATAAAAGTTGATTCTAGCCATTTCTGGGGAATTATGCCTGTGTCATATATATTGTTAAATATATTTGTCAACCATTTTATGCCGCCGTCGTCCATAAGTTTTAAGAATTCGGAATGAAAATTATCAGGGCCTACTGCTTACTTTTTTAACGTAACAAAACACTCATGAATAGTCACAGTTCAATTTTAGACACTCATTTGTAGAAAATTTCACGTTTTTCTTCTGGTGCTTATGCTTGTCATTCGATTAGGATGTTTTGTAGACTTATATTTTTCTGAATCCTTCTCCTCTATACTTTCTTCTTCGTAAGGACGTAGTGGCGTCATGTAATTTGTTTGATTATTTCTGTCCAATTAGCTATCTCCTGTGCGTGTTGTTTTGCTTAAGGGAATAAGTAAACAGTCCTTTATTTACCGTAACATGTCCTTTATTTGGTCCGACCATCGTACTGGAGATCTTCTTCTGGATCTTTTGTCCGCAGCTGCAACTAGCTGCAAAGACATGATTTCTAGCTGCGTGAAAACGTAGCTATTGGGACCGTGCAAGTTCGGCAAAGCGACACCTGGTTTCTACGCTCAGCAACATTATTCGCACTTTTAATTATATTGGCCAATTATATTAGTCCTGGTTACTGGATGATTGTCAAGGCCATAGTCCAAAAAAACAATAAGAAGAAAAAATAAGATTCGGGTTATGTTTTAAAACGTAAACAATTGTATGTAGTAAATAAAATTAGTTATTGAAATGCAGTACTGCAAGCAAAATACAATTAATTAAATTTAGCTTTATATAATAATTGCATATCATATCAATATTGTGGAGCAATATATAATTTTTCTTCTTAAATGACAGTAGGTATGAAATATACGTCAATTTGACAATTTCAATTGACAATATGAATTATTTAAGAAAGTTGCAATATTTCTCCGCTATTCTCGCACGATCGTTTCTCGTATCCCCTCCAAGTACTTGCACACCGCGAATAAACATATATATTTATACTAAAGATTTCCACAGTTTTCACTGTATTACTTCACACAACTGTTATCTCCAGTTCTTTCTGTTTTGCCAGTCCCCTTCCTGCAAATTTCTTTTTCCAATGCTACGTCCACTTCATCTCTGAAGGATCTTTGGGATTTGCCTCTCTTCCTTCTTCCTATCGAACTCCACTATGTTATTCTGTTTATCCAACGTTTTTAGTCTGCTCTTCTGACATGTCCGTACCAGGTTAATCTCTTCTGTTCTGTGTAGTCTATTATATCTGAGTTAATTCTCATGCTTTTCTTAATCTCTGTTATTTATTCTATCTCTTCTTGTTTCTCTGCAGCTTCTCCTTAGGAATTCCATCTGTGTTGCTCTTATTTTGTTTTTGGTTTTCTTATTTATTATCCAATATAACACCCATAAATGAGAATACTTCTTGTTACGGTGTTACATATTCTTCGTTTTGTTTTTATACTGATGTTTTTATCCCACTATACCGGGTTCAATTTTCGTATGAAGTCATTTATATTATGTCCTAGTCCTAGTCTATTCTTGATATCTTCTTCAGTTGTTCCTTTGTTTGATATTATGAACCCTAAATACTTGTACTTGTCTTTTCCTTTGATTTGTTTACCTTCGTCTATTTCCAGCTGTTTTATTCTTGTATTTTCAGTGTTCTTTAGGTTTATTTCCATCGTATTCTTTGTATCTTACTGTTCCAGTTTTCTCATCTAAAACTGAGGTCATCTTCGTCCCGTATGATCACTATTTAGTCGTTAGCAAAACTTAGGGTACATAGGTACTTACTCGTTTCTTACTGGTATACCCATTCCTTTGCACTTTCTTTTCCATGCTTTCAGGGTTTTTTTTTCAGGAATATTTTGAACAGGGTAGGGGATGTGGAGCAGCCCTGTAGCAGTCCCTTTATCGTCTTAAATGGACTGCATATTCTATTGCCCGTTTTTGTTATTTTTGTAGAGTACTTTTACTGCTTTGGCTTTTATTAATATTTGTGGAATAGACAATATAAACTGCAATTATTTACAGAAGTATCAATTAGATTATGTAAAAATTTCTCCAAAATTTCCTTATGTTTTCAATGATTTCATGCGTGTTATGGCGAGTGAAAATATCACACGAATGGCCGTTATGTGATGGTCTAGTAGGCGCCAAAATATAGTAAATCATGACGCATAAAGACAACTTTTACTTTATACCAGTCTGTACCCACGAGCTTTCTTTTGGTCATATTTTATATGTTTATGTTTTGCTAAATTGCGAAAATCTGCGAAATTTGTTATATAATTACCATCGTTTATATGCGTTTACATAATTAAATTTATGGTTTGTTGCCATTCGTTATGTTAGAATAACAAGGTTCTATCTGTAAATTTTTTAAAATTGAGATTTTTGTGTAACTTGGTTCTATTTTATGTTCTTTACCTTAATATGATCCTAGCACCGACATCTATTAACAGGTGGCTGACATACGTAAGTTACAAGGTTCTATCTCAGAGAATTTTAAATGTTGATAAGTTAACAAGCTTCTAACTGACATAAAAAACAGTCAACTAAGTACACAAGGTCCTATCTGCAAGAACTAAAAGTGTTTATAAGTTAATAATAAGACTTTATTAAACAACTAGAAGTTGTTTTATTGTATACTAATTGTTAAACAAAGGTATGTGTGGAAAATAGAACTTGATTAAATAAGTTTAATTCATTTCTCAAATCAGAACTCCTTTGTGTAGTAACTATTGAAGTAACCTTTTACTGTTAATAAAAATATATGAATTTTTTTAAAAATTTACATTGTTAACACATAAAAGTGGCGACAATAGTAAAATATATATATAACATAGAAACTTTAAACAGTCATAACTAAAAATGGCACCTGAGGCAGTTAGACCCTTTTTATTCTGTCACAACGCATTAAAAGATAGTAGTTATTTGTAATATGTTAATAATTTATCATCTTAGTTGCCATTTTATCTATATTTTAATTGATTTCTACAAAAAATCTATCTTGTTTTTCTTTAATATTATCATTTTCTATGCTTTTCTCCTCGGTTATAATTTGTAGAAGTTGCCAATTTTAAGCATATTATCAATCACCTTTTTCACGTGCCATATCTGAATTATCAGACTATCCGACGTTGGTGATCACCATTGCGAAAGATTCCCGATCTACTGCAACATCGAATAATTGTTCTGCATTTGATATCTGAGTCTATTGAATAATGTTTTTCTATGGATGTTATACAATGTGCAACTTCGCTCACTATGTACTTACATACATACATTCAAAACGAACAATTTCTCACGCAGTAATAAAAGTCGGCCACTGCAGTGAGAAATATTTTTTCTCACGGGTTCTCCTACGGTTTTACGTGCATACGATCGCCGTTTCCATGGTAACATGCACAATACAAACACAATTAATGTTGTCGAACAAAATGTGTTGAAGCAAAACATACCAGGAATTACCTTCAAAACTGTTCACAAAAATAACTGTTAGAATTTTAAATAAATATCGTCTATGGTGTATTCCACGAATATACGCCTGTTTTGGATTATCGAGACAACGAATATTTTAGTATGCAACATAAGAAGTACGAAAGTATTTTGCTCTAATTCATATTTTGCACAGTAAAATATTCGTTGTCGCGATAATCCAAGAGGTTCGTATATTCGTGGAATGGGGTATATAAATTTTAAGAATATTAAATACCTACATTATTACTTATTTCAATTTATGCATATAATATACCTAAAAGCACCTAAATTATTTAATTTTGAAGTTTGAACTCTTGACAAAACCGCATCCATAGAAAAAGTACAGTGTACAACACATGAAAAAATGGCATATTTCTCATTTGTTGTACAATATACTATTTTTAACTAAGAAATTTGCTTTCTTCCTACACCTCTACGGCCCTCTATTTTGCCTTTAAGAATGAGTTGTAGTATTCTATCAGATAAGATCACATAGTATTGTATCATATCAGATAAGACATTTTCCTGTATTAAACAGTCTTTAGCAGTCTTTGGCATATCATCGGGTACAATCCTATAGTTATCCTAATCGGTTCAAAGACTTAGTGCGTGTATACCTAAGTTCTTGATATATCTAATAACTCTTGGTGGAATACCTGAAGTATCATAATTGTATCTATTAGTGGCATAAATACCACTTGGAAGTTTCCTTTCTCGATGCAGAGTGCCTGAGGATGGCCAGTTGTACTTTTTTTTCTCTTTCTGGCTTAATAACCTTACGTGAGTCTTTCCTGTTTGATTATTCCATCTCATTCAGATTTTTCTTGTCCCATTTTACTCTTATATTTTTCGTTAAATCATTCTTCACATCGTCCAAATATCTGGTTCTAGGGATTCCTTTCTTTACTTTGCCTGTTGGTTTTCATTGCACCATTTTCCTAGTTGTTTTTGCGTCTTCTGTAATTCAACTTCTTCTAACATTTTCTTCCTTCAACACATCAATGTCGTAATTTCGTCTTATTCTACAAGTATCATAGTGGACTAGGTATCTCTCAAAAGTTGTTCTTCATCATTTTTTTGTTATATCATTACCCCGGTATCAGATTTGTATGTTATTACAGGTCTAATTAGGGTTCTGTAAATAATTATTTTAATTTTCCAATCTATTAATTTGGAAAATTAAAAATTGATATTATCATGGAGCTTCAAAATATCTACTATTAACCACTTAGTTAGAGGCTTTTGATATTTGGTTGTATAGACGAACACTAAAAATCTAAAGTTCTAGTATAGTACATAATAAAGTGTTCATTGGTAATGGCAATTCACCGATTTGAACAACAAACAAGTGATTTATTCATCCCAGACCGAATTTCTTTATTTAAAAGACATCTTTATTTGAAATAAATGTAATAAGATACCTTGTATAATTTGATATCTATATAATACTATCCTTGGTATTCTATTTCAGAATGAGACTACTTCTAGCCATACTGGCACTTTCTGTGTTACATCATACAACAGCAGAAGAAGCCTCATGGTCTTGGGGCTCAAACGACAAAGATGAAACCCCACAGAAATCGTCCAATGAGCCACTTCAAGAAACTGTGCCCAGATCTTTAAAACCTTCGTTTTTACAAGATGAGGAAATTCTAATTGCTGAACCTTCCGAATATTCAGAAGACATCAGAGCAAACAGCACTGAAGCAGAACTTGTAATAGACGAAATCCTTAGCTCTACGAAGAAAGGTAGAGCCATAGATGGTTTCCATGAAGTCTACAGCGACCCTAACGTACAAGAAGCTTTGCAAAAGGGGGATGATTCCGAAGCGAGAAATGTTATCAAGGATAGGTTATGTGCTTTAGGACTTATGCAGGTTTGTATTTTAATTTTAATTTTCCTTTTTTTTGAGACTCTCGGTTTGTTATATTATTATTAGGATTGCTCTTTTGCCTTCACCCTAAGTTAAATATTTTAATTTATATAATATACTTTTGTTATTTTTTAGTGTGACGGTGTGGAGGAAAAGAGACCATTCTACGCTCCTGAAGAACTTATATACGCCCAACCAGTCTCCATAAACCCTGTAGGTAAACCCATTCCAACCATTCCTATCAAAGGACACCGTGGTGTAGGATATGGTCCTCCAAAACCTCTTCACTATCCAAGTCGTCCCTTACCTCCTCCCGGAAAATTCCCTCCTTTAAGCATACCACCAAATAAATTCGGTCCACCATCTACCTATATCCAACCAGGAAAACCACCTCGTCGTCAATTCGCAGGTCCACCAACAAAACCCTTCTATGGTAAGCCAGGACTTAATGGTGAAGTATATGAAGGAGGAGAATATATATTCAGCAAACCACCTCCAAACTTTGCTGGTGGCCTTGATTTTGTGCAGCCTATAGAACCTGAGATTCCTCCTTACAAGTTTGAACAGGGAGCCAGTCAGTTTGGTACACATAAAGATAAGAGAGTTGAAATAACTGTTAATGCTCAAGGTGGTCATGCTGCTGCTTTAGGATCTTCATCAGCTGCTAAAGGTAAAAAAGCCATATTAAAATATATTTACATTTGACAGTTTCAAATAAATTAATATATTTTCGTAATGATAATTAATTAAACTCCATTCACTATGGTTTTTCTGTAACAGGTACCGTAGAACACGTCCATCATCATTACCACCATAACCTTGACAACAACAACAAGCCAGTAATAGTCAACCCAGCTCCACTTGCTGCGGCAGCTGTAACTACCTCAGATTTATCTTCTGGAACTTATGGTACTCACTCCTTTGGTTCCAGTGGAACGTACAATTCCTTTAAACCTTCTCTACCTATCAGTCCCTCAACCACAGCAGGCCTAGGTAATTTTGGATCTAGCAATGGTTTCCTAGCATCTAATACTTTTGGCTCTACAAATGGATTCAGTCAAGCTTCCTATGGAGGTCAGCCTATTGCAAATTATGGAGTTAAACCTATAACCGAAAATTATCAAGATCAAGGATATGAAAGTTTCGGGGCCTCTGTAGGTTCATATGGTTCAACAGGATTATACAAAAAAGAGTTAAACCTCAATTCAGTTAACAACAACTATCTTCAAGCCAATTACGCTGATAAGTACCAAGGAGTTGAATCAGCAAGAGCTGAGAATTATGATTGTATCTGCGTACCTTACGACCAATGTCCTTCACATGACGTTATTGGAAGGAAAGATGACTTATATTTACCTCTTGACCCCAGAAATCTGAAATCCGACATCGAGGCACTTAGCGATGAAGAAAGAGTTATCACAGATGGAAATGGTACGATGACCGTAGTAACAGTTAACAAGGATACAGGATTAACTGGAACAAATGTAACTGAAGTTATGAAGGAGGGTAAGAGGATCAGCAAACGAGATACCTCTGAAGTAGATGCCAAAGTAAACCAGAATGGAGGAGACGGTAAACCAGAAGCGGTAAGCCACATTGACTTTTTTTAACTAACGTAGATAACAATAAATAATATCTAACATTTTTATGTTAATCGATTAATACATGTTATATCTAATAATATTTATCTTCTAGATTCTAGAATAAAGGACACCGCACACACCTTATGGAAAATGTAATGTCACTCATAAGCAATTAAATTTACATAAATACAATCGAAATTACAATCATTTCATATCATTGCGCGAACTCTGAATTTTGATTAGTAATGGCGCAAATTGATATGAATAAATCTAAAATAAAATGGGTATGTAAGTGACTAAGGGCCGGTTGTTCGAACGCTAATTAAGAAGTTGATTATAATTAATTAACCTTAACAACCATCAAATAAAAACACCACTCATTCGTACGTCAATCAGTTGATTGTAATCAATTATGTTAATTATCATTATGATAATTAACATGATTGATTGGTTAATTAATTACTAATTATTAATTAACATAACAATTATAACATAATTGATTAATAAATCTCATAATTGTAAACAATTATGTTTTCAGCAACCCAAACAACATTGACAAACAACGTTGACATTGACAGTTGGTGACAGTAATTAAATATTTGATAATGATCAGTTGATTCCATTTTTGTTTAGCCTTCGAACAACCGGCCCTTATGAGTGAGAAAAAGTAATAATAAGTAGTAAATAGTATTAAGGCAATTATCTCATATCTGCAGGTATTAGGGTAGTATGGTTTCTCTAATCGGCTTAGCTCACGGTGGGTTAAGGGCTTGTTTATATGTGGGCGGTTTGCCAACGTCGACTGCGCTGTTTACCTGTTTTACTTGATCTCATCCTAATGCCGCCTTTGAAGTTTCACCCTAATACCAAGAAAAATAGGGGGAAAACAGGTAAATCGCGGCGTCGACGTTGGCAAACCGCCCTATATGAACGAGGCCTAAGCCATTTTCAATAGCGACGAGACTAATAGTATTTGTGAATATGACAGTTTTATGGATTTCAAATTTTCTTATCCTTCTTTAGCCCATTTCTATCCAACTTTGGACATAGGCCTTCCCAAAAGCTTTCCATTTTTCTTTGAGTTATTTCTATTTTTTATGTTAGCCTTTATTAATGTCCATATTTCTGAGCAATATGTCAGAATTAGAAGGATGCACTGATCAAATACACGGGTTTTTAGGTACTGTTGCATCTTTGTGCTTTTCAGTGTCCATCTTAACTTTCCAAACGCTACCCACGCCATTCTGATTCTTCTTTGCACTTTAATTGTTTGGTTCTCTTAATTAGTTTTGATTATTTGTAATAACCTCAATAGTTACATTATTTATATTTATATTTATTCTGTCATTTGTATTTGTCACGATTTTTGTTTTACTCATGTTCATTTTTAATCCTATCATTTCTGATGCTTGTGCTAGTCAGCGTTGTGGCTAGTTCTTCTTGGTTGGTTGTAATAAGAACACCATAATCGCAATATCTGACGTGATTGAGTTTATTTCCGTTTATGTTGATATCCATGTCTTCCCATTCCAGTTCTTTAAGGACGTCTTCCAGAGCTAAGGTGAAGATGAGTTTTGGGGATATTGCATTACAATTTACGCTGTTATTAATCAAAATTCAGAGTTGGCGCAATAATATGAAATGATTGTAATTTCAAGAATCTATTTACGTAAATTTCATTGCATTTGGCTGACATTACATTTTTCATAAGATGTGTGCGGTGTTCTCTGTAAGTTAATAATTACACAACCTCTCCTTGGACTACCTAAATTTTTCCTTTTATATATTTATTGCTAATATTGCGTAACTTTTCGCTAAGCATTGATTTTTGTAGATAATTACTGTCATTAAGTTCATGTTTACCAATTTACAGATAAAATTCTTAACCAATCGGAAAGGAGTTCATAGGAAAACCACCGCCTCAATGTTAATACCAACTAAATTTTATAATAGCGTTGTATCATTTAACCCATACGGTGTAGGATATTTAGATGTTCTTAAATACGCCTGTTAATCCGGCAACGTTGTTACAGCGCCAGGGCAATTATGGTTCTCTTGGAAACTTGGACATGAAGAAGATAAAACCAACATTTGGAGTGTCGTTCGGTTTGCCACAACAGGGAGGCGGTGGATATCCTGTGAATCCCTATGGTCCCACGCCTTTCTCTAATCCTTATCCGATTGGACAACCCGGGATAAATCTTGGCTTAGTCTCAGTGAACCCTTTAGTGTCGATTCAAGTAACTAAGGATGATTATGGCAATAAAGAAATTAAGCCTTTCGTTAACTTACATGTAACACCCAACGATTATCTCATTCACAAGTTTTCTGATATTTTTAATTACAAAAAAGCTGTTATCTTTAACAAACACAAGCACTATCATGTTCACAAAGGTAACCATTACCCTCATCATAATCATTATCCTCAATATCATCAAAGTCCTCATGATATATATCGTGAGCACCCTCATGAGTTCGAATCTCACTACCCTGCAGTGCATGGTCCTCCAGTTTTCGAAGGACTTCACTATGGGGGTCCTCATTATGGAGATCCTCACTATGGGGGTTCTCACTATGAACCAAACGACCTTCACAATTCGTATCCAGAACAATACCCCAATACACATGAAGGAGCCGTACCAGGTTCGTATTTTGACAATCCTCTAAATTACGGCGGAGGGGAATATTACCCAGGACCAATTTATGGAAAAAATATTGGGAGTGGCAATGAATTTGTTGAAGGAAATAGTGTAATACAACAATACCAAAATCAGGCCAGTCGTGGTACTGAAACGTATGGAGAGGAAAATAATGTCGAATTTAAAAATTCTCGAGGATTTCGCATAGGAAAAAATTTAAATATTGATAGCTCTTCTTCTAATCCTATCCGATTTCCTACAAGTCGGAGAAGAAGAGACGTTAGGGAATCTGAAAATGATAAAAAGCTTACTAAGGTAAAACATTTATAGATTTAATTTCCAATATTTTAACGTTAATGAGTGATAATTATCATCTTCTTCTTCATTTTCTTCTAATGTCTTCACTCCGCTTCCGATCTCTCAGCGTAGTTCCTGTAATTATTCTCAGTACTTTCATCTCTGCTGTTTCCTGTAGACTTTGTGTTGTGGCTGTATCGCGTCTTCTTTCTGATGCATGTCATAATAATTGATATTACACTGGCTTTATAAATTCTTGACTTCCTATCAGTATTAATATGTCGGTTTCGCCTAGAGTCTAGAGTGTTACTAACGCATTCTGCTAGTCTATTTGCTAATTTATTTCCATATTATAATATCGGTTCACAACGTTCTTCGACGTCTTCCGATTTTCAATCTCCATCTCGTTCTGTCGTTCCATAGATCGTCCTCGAGTTCTCTGTCCCTGATTGCTCTATCAACTACTTCTCTCCAACTTATTCTGGGCCTTCCTGGTCTGCGCCTTCCTCTTGGTTGCCATTCGAGGATCTGTCTTGGTATTCTATTCTCCGGCATTCTCCTTACGTGTCCGTACCAGCTGAGTTGTTTCGTCCTGATGTCGTTAACAATAGTATGTGTAACCCTCATGATTTCTCAGACTCTCTCGTTTGTTATTCTGTCGCGTCTAGATATTCCCGCCGAACGGCGCCAGAAGTTCATTTCTGTTGCTCTAAGCATTTTCTCTGTTCTGTCTTTTAGGGGCCAAATTTCGCATCCATATGTTGTGATGCTTTTTATTATGGTGTTATAAATTCTTCTTTTATTTTTCTTAGATATGTTTTTATCCCACAGTATGCTGTTTAGTAAGGATATGCCTTTCCTTCTCTGTATATTTCGTTCCTTAATAGCTGCGTCTAATTTTCCGTCTTAAGTGATCTTTCTATCTATCTAATCAGCCCTAAACATCCATCCTTGGATATAGGCCTCCTCTTCCTTCTTCCATGCCTCTCTATCTTGGGCAATTTGCATCCATTTTGACCCAGTGTGCTTCTTCAGGTCATCTGACCATCGCATTTGTGGCCTTCCCCTTTTTCGTTTGTGGTTCCACGGTTTACTATGTATAATCGTCTTAGTCCATCTTTCATCCTTCTGCCGTAGGGTGTGTCCGGCGAACTTTCATTTAAGCTTTGCTAATTGGGTTGAGGCATCTTTCACTTTTGTTTTGTTACGGATCCATTCGTTTCTTTTCCTGTCTGATAGTTTAATGTTCAGCATTTGTCTTTCCACGGATCTTTCTCTCAGAGGGTTGTTTTTTTAATGCCAAACAACCCTCTGAGTGATCTTTACTCCCAGGTATTTGTAGTCTTTACATAATTTTATTCCGATACTCATGTATTCAGTTTTCTCCATATTCACTTCTAAACCCCACTCTGTAAACTCTTCTAATAGTTTTCGTATCATGTAACTAAGATCTTCAGAGTCCTGTGCGATGATCACCTGGTCATCCGCAAAGCACAGCGTGTACAAAGTTGACTCCGTTGGTGGTATGCCCATATTCGTACATTCTTTCTTCCATTTGTTGAGTTCTGTTTCGAGGTATATTTTGAATAGTGTTTTTCCATTACTTGTTCAATACTGATGCCATAAATTTCTATTTTACATCTGATTGGTTCTATACTGATTACTATTGTTTTAATTTTCTGAGATGAAATTGTTATATTGAATTCTTTGGCTCTTATGTTAAATCTGTGGACTAATCTTTGCAGACTTTCATCTTGGGCTATCAATATTGCGCCGTCTGCGTAACAGTATTTTTATTGCTTTATTTCCCATTCTGTATCCTTTTCCTTTGTTGGCGCTTTTGATGATTTCGTCCATGATTAAATTGAAGAGCATATGTCTCGATGAGTCAGTCCCCTCGTCTTATTCCACTGCCTATGTCTATAGGTTCTGTAAGTTGTCGATCTATTCTGGCATCCATTTTGTTGTTTTGGTAGATGTTTTCAATAGTTTTATATTCTTTATTATACAGAAGATGGATTACATATTTGAGTCTTACTCTGCCTGACTTTGATTCTGATAATTATATTAGATTTTAATAATTATCTATACATCCTTCAAAATTTTATGAACTTTTGGCATTTTTATGAATAATACCTCTATGTATTTAATATATGATTTACTGTTTACATTTAAATTACTTGTCATTGTTTAATTATTTTCATTATTTTATCTTTTTATCTAGTAATAAGTCAACTTCCAACTTTATTTTAGTTAAAACTTATTTTTGTATGCAAGAGAAAGTTTCTTTGTTCATACGTTTGTCCTCTTATTATTTCAGAGGCAGTTCTACGGAGGCAATAACTTAATAGGTCGTCCACAAACCTGCGGTCCAAGACACGTCTGCTGCAAACGTCCATTACGTCCACAAGTACCTCATCCAAACAGGCAGTGTGGTACCAGGCATTCTCAAGGTATTAACGGCCGTATCAAGAACCCCGTCTATGTAGATGGCGACAGCGAATTTGGAGAATATCCCTGGCAAGTTGCTATTCTGAAGAAAGATTCAAAAGAAAGCGTATACGTATGTGGAGGAACATTGATAGATCCTTTGCATATTCTTACTGCTGCCCATTGTGTTAAAACGTAAGTTGATATGGGTAATAACATTATTTTTCAAATTTACAGCAATATTACAATATCTTTCGGTTTTTGAAAAGTTCCTAAAGCATAAGGTTTTCGATAGCACCCAATTTTTTTATTTAAGACCTATATACGTCATCCTATTTTCATCATAGACCTCTCCCACCCTCTATCTTTCTTTCGAGTACCATTTGCTGGATAGGGTATTGCTCATTTCGTAATACGTGTCCTAATTATGCAGTCTACTTACTTTTTATTAAACGCTTTTCTTTACTTCAATAGTTTGCATCAAATCTTTAGACGTTAATTTGACTGACTTTTCTTCAATGTAAATGAATGAAAATTTGCAGACATATGCATTCGCGGGAACAATACACGAATAGTCAATAAAAAAAATTATATTTATAAATTGTTAAAAAAAAAACGATTCTAATGGAAAATGCTTAAATTCTCTTGTTTTTTACAATGTAGAAACTTTTTTACGGATTGTAGCTAATGATACGAACTACTATTCACTTTTTACGTTAATTGTTTACGTTATGCTTCATAAATAAACAATAAAGTTTCAAATTTTGAACGCTCATATATTTAAATATAATAAAAATGTATACCATTTTTATTCAGTTGCAATGCGAAGGCAAAACAATCTTACTTTTCAATTAGAATACGGAGAGCAGTCCAGTCCTCTGAATCGCGATTTTCGGCTCTTATTGGAGCCTCATCGGAAAGAACGAAGGCACTGTTCTCCATACCCCAACTGACTAGTGTCGAGAGTTTCTCCCACCCATTGCAACCGAAGTGAAGGTATTAGGTGACTAGCGTCATCTGGCAATTGAAAGATGAAGTTAGTTTTTAATCCTAATAGCAAAATTAATAATATTGAAAATATTAAAAATATTACTAAAAGATTTTTAAATTGAAAAAGGCTCATCCATTGCATCCAAAGCAGCATCCATTTGGCTTGCAAATTGTAGAAGCCTTGGAGGTGTCATCAGGGAAATGTACCAATAAGTTTTCAATTTAAAAATCTTTTAGTAATATTTTTAATATTTTCAATATTATTAATTTTGCTATTAGGATTGAAAACTAACTTCATCTTTCAATTGCCAGATAACGCTAGTCACCTAATACCTTCACTTCGGTTGCAATGGGTGGGAGAAACTCTCGACGCTAGTCAATTGGGGTATGGAGAACAGTGCCTACGTTCTTTTCGATGAGGCTCCAATAAGAGCCGAAAATCGCGATTCAGAGGACTGGACTGCGCTCCGTATTCTAATTGAAAAGTAAGATTGTTTTGCCTTCGCATTGCAACTGAATAAAAATGGTATACATTTTTATTTTATAGTCGTATTACTCCGTAGAGTAACCAGGTGCATTTTCCGTTGGAACTTTACCAGCTGCAGACGGGGGATGTGAATTGCATAGTGTAGAATTTCTTCCCTTTGTCTTCACTGCAGCATCCATTTGGCTTGCAAATTGTAGAAGCCTTGGAGGTGTCACCAGGGAAATGTACCAATAAGTTTTCAATTTAAAAATCTTTTAGTAATATTTTTAATATTTTCAATATTATTAATTTTGCTATTAGGATTGAAAACTAACTTCATCTTTCATAGCTCATATATTTGTTTATATATAAATCGGCGTTTATTCGTGTCAAATTTCAATACGATACGAAACAAAACTTCAACCAAAACTCGAATTCAAGAAATTCGTGCTTTTATCGTAGTCTAAAGGGTCGTTTAAACACAGCGATAAATCAAACAACTTATCAAGGTCAATCGAGTTGTTGCAACTTATCATTGTGTGTAAACGGTGCATCGCACAACTTATCAAAGTTGGAGTTGGGTTGAAGGTGGTATCGCATTGAATCGCAGCGTCTAAACAGTGTTTCAACTTGTCATCACAACTAGTTGCTGTGACTTATCGTTGTGTTTAAACGACGCTTTAGAAAAACCACCGGTAGAGACGTTTTGTGCTACAATTAACATTAGAATTCTTTTGTCGTATTAATTAATTAAACGCTTTTCTTTAGTTCAATCGTTTGGGTCAAATCTTTGGACGTTAATTTGACTACATTTTCTTCAATGCAAATAACTAAAAATTTGCAGACATATACATTCGTGGGAACAATACACAAATATGTAGTCAATAAGTAATAAAGGGTTTTGCCACCCATTATTCTGTGACTTTCCATCCCAATTTGCGTGAATCATCATCATAAGTGGCTCTACAATCTGTTGTGGATCTTGGCCTGCTCGCAAAGAAGTCATCACTCCTGTTGATTCCTGGCAACTTCCCTTTATCTTGTGACCCTTAGAATTTTTAAGTCTTCTTCCACATCATCAATCCATATTCTTCGTGGTCGGCCGCTACTTTTCTTGTAAGATTATGCCGTAAATATCGATGTCAATTCTATTAATTTCCTGAATTATTATATTTTGTAGTTTGCCTGCTGCAAATAAGCTTCTGACATTCCACGTAGCAGTTTTGTTTACCTTATCAAGTTGAAACCGGGAGATTCTTTGCACCCCTTGACCATTTTAGGCTATACGTCTTTTATCTTCCGGATCTATAATTAATATATTTGTTTATTTAGATACACTGGATTTGATTTACGTGCACGTCTTGGAGAATGGGATGTCAACCACGACGTAGAATTCTACCCCTACATAGAACGAGACGTAGTATCTGTCCATGTTCATCCTGAATTCTACGCTGGTACTCTCTACAACGATATCGCTATTTTGAGGATGGACAAACCCGTAGATTGGTCCAAGAGCCCACACATTAGTCCTGCCTGTTTGCCTCATCCCCAAGACGATTACACGGGCGCCAGATGTTGGACAACAGGATGGGGAAAAGATGCTTTTGGAGATTTCGGAAAATATCAGAACATACTTAAAGAAGTGGATGTACCGATAGTTGATAGCGGCATTTGTCAGAGACAGTTGCAGCAAACTAGATTAGGGTAAGTTGGATAAATATTTTGACGTGAATATGTACTTTTTATAGCTCGGTATGGATTTGCTGATGACACTACACTTATAACAGCAAATGAGCAAAAAATGTTTGATCTTCTGCGAAGAGTTGAGTACGAAAGTACGAAAGCAATAAAGTTGGTCTGAAAATCAATAAAGCTAAGACAAAAATAATGGTGGTCGACAGATTCAACACTATTCAACTGACTAACTTGTTACAGGAATACCAGATAGTAAACCCCTTTGTCTATCTCGGGTCTAGTATAACTAACGATGGTAACTGTGAAGCAGAAGTTCGGAGACGTTTGGTATGGCAAAAAATTCGATGAGTCGCCTAACTAAAGTTTGGAAAGACAGATCTATCTCTCAAAATATCAAGATGAGACTGGTGAATGCCCTTGTATTCTCAATATTTCTATACGGAGCAGAGACTTGGACTCTTCGCGTATGCGAGCGCCAAAAAATTGATGCCTTTGAGATGTGGTGTTAGAGAAGAATGCTGCGCATACCTTGGACAGCTCATAGGACAAACGTTTCCATTCTAAATCAACTCAATATTAAAAAAAGGCTGTCCACAATTTGTCTGTAACGAATTTTGCAATTCTATGGTCACGTGGTTCGCAGAGGTGACGACAGTTTGGAGAGATTAATTGTTTCTGGAAACATTCCGGGGAGAAGATCAAGAGGACAATCACCAACTAGATGGTTCGACCAAATAAAGAATTCAGCTGGAAACTAATTCTGCGAAGCTCTTAGAGCAGCTGAAGATAGAGACCAATGGAGAATCATTGTTAGGAACATTGGAAGAAATCACGATCCTCAGTAATGAGGAAACGACAAGAGAGAGAGATAGCTCAGTACGATGTTTTTGCGTCTTTTGCGATAGCGTCTTTCGAAAAATCGAGACACGTGTAGTAACCTTGCGGGATATAGTAATATGAGCATATTTATGTATTTTTCTGAAAATTACGTCAAGTGTGCATTGGACAATCAATACAGAAAAAATGGAGAAAGCAATCGGAAAAAATATGGGATGATTCAAATTTGCACCAGACTTCTTCTTTTTGTTTATGTTATAATTACATTATTATGTATAATAGTTCATAAAAGTATTAAATAATATTGGCAAAACCACATAGTATCAAAAAATAAACTTAATGCCCTTAAACGTATACGTTTAATTTGTAATAGTTAAATAAATTCTAATTCAGAAAAATAAAATTGTGTTGCATATTGGTTTTGGTCCAATCCATATGCATCTGGGCTCTTACACATATTTTAATTTTCTAATAGTTCCGGTTTCGCCAACAACAAATAAATCAATGAATAAACATTCATCGAATAAAATTTATTAGACGTTTATATTTATATTTTGTTTCAATATAATTTTGATTATTTCATTCATAGGAGATTCTGACCAATAGAAAGCTACAGAAATCTGAATTAAATCGATAATTTTTGATAATCTCCCGTCGTTAAGTATATTACGTCAGATGCCCTTCGTTGCTACGAAAAAATACATTCAGTGACATTAATGACAATTAATGTTTTAAAAATTATAAAAGTGATGACTTTCAATCGTCAAATATTTATAAAAACTGTGTGTTTAATGGTACTTACATAAATAAATTACAATAAAATTTTGGTTTTGAACAGTTTTATTCATGAAATAATCGCAACAAATTGCGATTTGTTGCGATCATGATACTACGACAACCAGAGATAAAGCCACTTCGAGAACAACTTTTAACCGGTGCGCGCATGACGTCAGCGCCCGACAAACTTGTACGGAGACTTATGGGAAAGCATAGAGTTTTATACGGTTTTATACATTCTCGTGTTATTAAATAACTGAAATTGCCGTTCGTCTGTTCTGTTACACTGTTTAATTTATACTTTTATGAATTATTATAATCATACCAGTAAAATAATACAATATATTATGTAGGTACTGTACTAAAAACGTAATAGTTTTTTCACTGCAAAAATTTAAGAGGTTTCTTGACATGCAGAAAACTTTAAATAAACCGCGTCAAATAAAAGATGGTTTATTAACAAATAATAAAAAAACTAAAGTTTCAAAAAAGTATTAAAATTACAAAAACAAAATTAAGTAGATAGATTTAGATGGATTTAAAGAGGTGGCCGTTTAGCCTATTCCACTACTACCTTTTCAGATCTATTGTGGTCCTCTAATTCTAGATTACATTCTTTAGTCTGGCCCTTTTTAAAAGGTCCAATAAGCCCCAATTCTCACCGCACATTCTTCTACATTTGCCCAAGGACATAGTAGATTTCTGTGCGGTTTTCAGGATGTGAGTATTCCATTTCCTATGATCAGTATAAACCCCAAGGTATTTTGTTCTTTTGGCAAATGAAATCTCTGTTCCTCCCAGCACCGGTAGTTTTAAGCCTTCTAGTGCTGTCCGTTGGGTGCAGTTGGCGATTTGTTTTCTGAGCATTGACTATCAGTCTCTCTTATTTACACCGGTCGTCAACTATATTTGGGGCTGCTTACATTCTCCCAGACACCATCTGGGCAAGCCTGTCCCTGATGACGATTGATATATCGTCAGTGTATCCTAGACAAAAAAGTCTTCTGTGGAGAGATTTTTGAGAACATCTACCAAGGTTGCTCAAAGTAGAGGTGACAGAACTCCTCCTTGTGGACAGCCTCCACCTACTCTTGCTTTGATGGTTGCTTTAACTGGAGTTGATATTACTGTCCTATTCTCCTATCTATGTGTATATTACCGCAGGGATTGTTTATCGACTATCTATGTAGTCTAGATCCGCTAAGTTTAGTTTCAACAGGGCCACCACGAGAAGGGTGCAATCAAAGATTACACACCCCCAATCAATGTTGGGAGTACCCAGCGGTCTTGGGATGGTTTAAGGAGGTGCAAAGTCCTAAGACTCTCCAAGCAAAACTCATCCCCTGAGATTAGTTCTTTTCCCGCTCAGCTTTACGCCGACTAGAAGAAGAGCACATCTCTCGGCCCAAAAAAAAACAAAACAAAAACAAAAAAAAACAATATTACATTTGATTCATTTTACTTAACGATTTTTGCATCTTTTTTTTATTTTAGACTTTCTTTCAACTTTTGGTTCAAAAATCGCATTCGAACATACATCCGACATCTAAAAAATAGTTTTTTCACATCACCAGATATTTTAACATAAACTGATCTTTCCAATAAAGATTTTTGATAATTTTTGATGCCAACTTTAATAGTGTCCCCATTGAATTAGCAAAAAATATTTTCTAGTTCACACTAGACAGTTCGTAAGTAATATTTCTGAAGGCTTCACCAAACCCCCTTCTGAGAGATGATTTACCCACGAGGAAGAAGTGTTACTATTTGTAGAACTGCCCAAACTCTCTTCATGTCGTAGCTTGAAAGCTATGAAACCAGCTAAATTTTCTAGTCCATTATGATACAACTCATTTCAAAATCTGTTTGATGGTTTTCATTTTCTGAAGTTACTGGAAGATTTAATTGACTAAAGAGTGGTTCGGCTATCATTACTGAATCTACTACGTCATTGTTGTAACAATCAAGATTCAAAGAGCTTCCTGCTTTCATGATTTGAAGCGACATGTTTGTTGTTTCTGGTAGGTTACTTTCATTAGAAGAGAGTGAAATAACTTCATCGTTCCGACCCATAATAAAATTACGAAGGAGTTAAATTGCAAAGGAGACGGATGATCATTGTAAACCTCCAATCGCACGTATTACTGAGAATAGTCCTTCTAAGCAATCTTCATTTAAATTATATGTTGTTATATAATTGATGTTGAAATCTTTTTTTAAATCTAGAAAGAGTAGTCGCAAAGATTTAATACTAACAATAATACCTTGCTGAAAGGGCACTAATGACTATTTCTAATTATATTTAAGAATTTTATCCCGAAAATATAGCTTTATGGTTTCCGAAAACTTTCGCAAAGTGCATAAAAATAACAAACCCAAGTTAAAAATTGAACATTTGGCCTGGCGTTTGTCGGTCAGTGACGTAGGCGTAGACGAGAGAGAGACAGGCTTATTCATGCGCGTGGCTTTATCTCAACCGTGTTGCGATTGATAATAATGCTCTGAAATTAATATAGAATTTTTGCTCTCGTGACAAATTGCACTCGACCTCTGAAATTAATATAGAATTTTTGCTCTCGTGACACTTTGACATAATTTCACTCGCCTTCGGCTCGTGAAATTAAAACTGTCAAAGTGTCACTCGGGAAAAATTCAATAATTTCAGAGCTCTTGTGCAATTACTACTGATAATTTAATGTTAAACTGCAGAATTTACTTTCTTATAAATATTTACAGCGAGATTAACTTGCCAATTTATTCGAAAAGTAAATATTTATTTGATAAATTGGTAAAACAAGTCTTATTTGACGTTAGTAAAATGAGGAAATGTCAGTTTATTGGTCGAATAACTTTATTCATAGAATAAACTACTATTTGTCGTTGGTGAAACCGGCCAAGTAAACTAAGTACAGATTCAAAATTTTCTATTGTTTGACTTTTGATCCAATACGTATGCGTCTGGGCTGTTAATTAACTTTCTTAGTTAACTAAGTACAAATCCCGAATTTTCTATTATTTGACTGGTTTCAGGGTGATTTCAAATATAGATCACGAATTTTATATTATTGACTAGGTTTGGGGCGGTTTCAACTCTTTGGGGTTGATTTGTTCAGTTTTTTCAAGAAAATATAGTGCGACACATGTTTTTATACTAAAGCTAAATTTAGATTCCGAATTTTCTATTCTTGACTGGCTTCAGGGTGGTTTCAACCCTATAGGACTTGTTTTGTCCAGTTTTTTTAAATAAAGTGCGACACATGTTTTGATTGTAAAACTAAGTGTTGATCACGAATTTTATATTATTATCTGGCTTTGAAGTGGTTTCAATCCTAGAGGGGTTGATTTGTTCAGTTGATTTTTCCGAAAAATATAGTGCAACATATGTATTTTTAATAAGACTGATTATGCATTGTCTTAGATTTGAGGTTTCTATGCCAAAAAAACAAATATTTTATTTTATAGTATCGTCTTAAAACTAAGTTTTACACGATAATAATTTTCTGAATTCTGTTTTATTTCATTAATTTAACAAATAAGTCTTCCTATATTTATTGTAAACATCAATTGTAAATTAATGATCTGTTGCAGGTACGACTTCAAGCTCCATCCTGGATTCATATGCGCTGGTGGAGAAGAAGGAAAAGACGCTTGCAAAGGTGACGGAGGTGGTCCAATGGTATGCGAAAGGGGTGGCACTTGGCAAGTAGTTGGTCTAGTAAGTTGGGGTATCGGATGTGGTCAGACCGGAGTTCCTGGAGTTTATGTTAAAGTTGGCTACTATCTGGACTGGATCAGGCAAATAACGCAAAGATATTAGGTCGACTTTAAAGAAGTCAATGTTTTACAGTTAGATTTAAATTAATTCCAATACTTTAAGATTATTTATTATAAGTTATTTATGGAATACCTAGTATAATATAACTTATTACTTGTATATAGTTAACTTTATATTCGTTTATGTTCGTTTGTTGTGATATATTGATTTTGTACTGCTACTGATCCTCTTTTTTTTTAAATAAAATCATCTAAATAAAGTTGAATGATTTTCTTTTATGTATAGATACTTAATTTTTTCAACAGGTATATATTTTTATGGATTTTTCTATTAATAATTGCCGACCTGATGAAGAAAAATCAATTAACATTACAGCTATCTAACTAAAAATTAACATTAGTCGAAATCAGGATTTTATACTTTATAAATTTTGTTAGAAAACATTTTTGAAAAAGGAAATATTACTTTCCATTATAAAACAAGTAATTGGACTTCGTAAGTCCTAGGTTTTCACCTAAAGTGACCGAAAGTAGAACCGGAAGTCGATATTTGAATTCTTCACTAATTTTGAATCATTTTTACTAAACTTTAGGTCATAATTGTTTAAACGGAAATGACTTCAAAACCGGAACTAAAGATTCAAGCTTGACTTTTCAATACGCTTCGAGTGATATCTCACATGTACTATACTCACCGGCACGAAAAACGGGTACCCCACAAAATGGGTTATTTTTGATGTCTCGAATTTCCTAAACCTGTTGTCCGATTTAAGTGATTTTTTGAATATATTATAGCCTTATTCTTTAACAATATCGCTGTAATAATATTGTCGCTAGAAAGGTAAATTGTCATTGTATACCGGGTGTACCAAATAAACTGTGTTTTTTTCTCTAAGTTCAACACACCCTGTGTAATATTCTAGCATTTATAAAATACTGAAATTAAAAGCCAACTATAGCCTCAGGTTTTTTTAACATTCTGTTTTCTGATTCATTCGATTATATTGGATAATAGAAAAGTTAGGTACTTTAACAACTAGCCATGTTAATCATCAGTACAGGATGTTTTTAAATAAGTGCGACAAACTTTAAGGGGTAATTTTGCATGGAAAAATAATGACCGTTTGCTTTATAAACACATGTCCGCAAATCCTTCGTTTCCGAGATAGGGGATGTTGAATTTTTTCTTACAAACTGACGATTTATTGATTGCTCCAAAACCGGTTGAGATATGCAAATGAAATTTGGTAAATTTTAAGAGACGGTTATTGCATATTTTTTGACATGCAATTTAGAATTTTATATTTACCATTGGCGTGCATACGGGTAATATTACCCGTCATATTAACCGCATGCACGTCAATGGAGAATATAAAATTCTTTATTGCATGTCAAAAAATGCGCAATAACTGCCTCTTAAAACCTACCAAATTTCATTTGCATATCTCAACCGGTTTAAGAGCAATCAATAAATCGTCAGTTTGTAAGAAAAAATCCAACATCCCGTATCTTCTTAAACGAAGTATTTGCGGACATATGTTTATAGAGCAAACGGTCATTATTTTTTCATGCAGAATTACTACTTAAAGTTTGTCACACTTATTTAGAAACACCCTGTATAGAGGAAGAGCATGGCTAGTTGTTAAAGTACCTAACTTTTTTATTATCCAACATAAAAGATTAAATAAAAAAAAATGTTAAGAAAGCCTGCGGTTATAGTTGGGTTTTAATTTCAGTATTTTATAAATGCTATAATATTCCACAGAGCGTTCCGAACTTTAAGGATAACAACACAGTTTAATTGGTACACCCGGTACAAAATGGCCTTTACCTGTCTAGCAACAATATTATTACACTGATATTCTTAAATAATAAGGCTATAACACACTAAAAAATCACGCAAATCGGACAACAGGTTTAGGAAATTCGAGACATCAAAAATGGCCCATTTTGTGGGGTGCCCGTTTTTCGTGCCGGTGAGTGTATTTCTGTGACTATAATATGGCACTTCCGGTTAGAACTTTTTAACCCGAAATGATATAAAAACCAAAAGTGTACGTTTGTTCTCATCTTGCTAAGGCACATCGAATAATAAATCGCTTATACTATTTTGGCAATTTTGGTGACTTTAAAACGGTACTTCCGGTTGCAATTCTAAAACCGGAAGTCAGAAGCCAAATTTCTCATCATTAATACCATCCTTGGGTTATAAACTTTCATTCCACACCTCATTTGTCATTCTATCTGTATTAATAATGAAGGAGTTTTATTCGCGGACGGACGAAAAGACGGACAGACAGTCTTGAAACCGCAAGTATATTTCTCGTCTTGCTAAGGCTCATCGAATAATATATCACTTGTACTATTACGGTGACTTTAAAAGGTACTTCCGGTTGTAACTTTAAAACCGGAAGTCCGAAGTTAAATTTCTCACCTTTAGTACCATCTTTGAGTTATAAGCTATCATTCGACACCTCATTTGTCATTCTACCTGGTATAAGGACGGATGAGTTGTGTTTACAGACGGACGGACGGACAAACGGACGTGGATAATTCAACGTTTTCACATTTTTTCTCAGTTGCGTGAAAACAATACATACACTTCACGTTTTTAGTTTTTATGTCAACTACAATAGTTTGATTGTATTGGTTATACAAATATTTAGAGCCATCTATAAATTGTATGTTATGGAACTACTTGTTATGGAAATCAAGCGTATCTATCAATTTTTATATCTACCTGATTCGATCTGTATCTTTTAAACGATATAAATACCACTGTTGTTCTTTCGAGCAAGGAAGCCATGTTGCCCCATAAGTAAAATCTGCTAACATCGACCTAGTGTCGTTTCACATATTTAAATATCATTTAAATATTTAGTTTTAACTACTACACATAATGTCACTGATGACGATCTGATAAAATTGAAAACGTTCTGATGAAATTTTATAACCCCTTTAGATGACTTTTTAAAGTTTTTAATAAACATTATAGGTCTGGATCCCGCGTATGAAAAAAAAGTTGATTAATAGCAAGCTCAAAATTTGTTAATAGCTTAAGGGTGTCTAGTCGGACAAACTTTGATATATGGGAACAATGGAACAGGGGAAGTTTTAATTGTGGAACAGGTTAAAAATTTGGAACGGTCAGACCCCGAAAACGGTACAACTATTTTGTCCGACAGAACAAACTTAAACTCTCCCAACAGAGATTAAACTCTCATGCAAAAATCAGACTGCTATTTATCACTAAATGGGCGTTTTAATGAGTGGAACATGTAGAATATGTCAAATGACAGGAATTATGACAGGTGATTAATAGCAGTCTGATTTTTGCATGAGAGTTTAATCTCTGTTCGGAGAGTTTAAGTCTATTCTGTCGGACAAAACAAATGTGCCGTTTTCGTGGTCTGACCGTTCCAAATTTTTAATCTGTTCCACAATTAAAACTGCCCCTGTTCCAGTGTTCCCATATATCAAAGTTGATCCTACTAGACACCCTTAAGCTATTAACAAATTTTCAGCTTGCTATTAATCAACTTTTTTTTCATACGCCGGATCCAGACCTATTATACCTACCATTTTACAAACGAAGTTTTTTACTTCTCTGTAAGTTTTTTATAACTATGGTATAGCGCCAACTTCTGGGACTTTCCCTTTAATTTGTAAAAAGTAAATATTTTTAAATACATATTGAACTACCAGAAAAAACCAGTCGCCGCGCTATAAGTTAAAGTTAAAGCAGAACTTACAAAACCTACAAATCTGACCGTTCTACTATATTTATTACTTACACTATACTTACATAATATGGCGCTGGATAAACATTGACTGATTCGGTTTATATTATGGCAGTTAAAGTGTTAACAAAAATGTTAGACCAGGGCGGATCGGTGAAAAACGTATATTTTTGGATGTGAGAGGTGGCATTCAGATTTTTGCAGATAAAGTTAGGTGACAACTTCAATAATTATAATTGACTTATGCTCTTTCTCAAATATGCCCGGAAAATTAATAAAAAAATTTAAATATTTAAAAATTTCGAAATAGGTACATCGATTTTTTTCTAATTTCTTTGCTTATAACTTTAAAACCATTCGTTTTGGAACAATGTCGTTGGGAAATAAAATAAAGATAATTGAATTTTGTATAATATACGACTAGTTAAAAATGTCCCAAATTGTTACCTACCCTTTCTGAAAAATTGCAATAAATACAAAATAAGCCTATTTTGTTCAATGTTTTTCAACCACTTTGGTGGCACTTAGAACCTTCATAATTCGCTTAAAAATTATTATATCATAGTTAAACCGTCTACCAAATTTCATTAAAATCGACATAACCGATTTTGCATAATAAATTTGCAATTTGAAATCTAATTTTTTTAAGTTCAAATTTTTTAAAAACTTTCTGAACAAAAAGTAGACCATTTAGAAGTTTGCTTTTTTTTACATATAAAAAGGCGCTCTACCTATTTAATACATTTTACAGAATTAAAATCGGATTATTTAAACGGCCTCAGCAATATTTTAAAGTGATAAACAATTTTTTGGCTTATAAACAAATAGAATATCTCCGTTACTATTATAATAAATTAAATTTACAAAACGACACTAGAAAATACTCGGTACGACGCTTATTTTAAAAGAAAAAAAAGTTGAATTGTGAGGACCAGTTCCTGAGACACAACCGATATTTGCGACGAAGTTATAAACAATAGGATGATAATCTTTGAACTATTACCTTACTCTTTCGATCCTTTCTCTCCATGCGAATTTTCATATCCTCAAGATATTCATAAAGTATATTACAATAATGAAAACGCTCGGTATTCCGCGATTATTTGGTATAAAAATACCAATAATACAAACAAAAAACTAGGTTGAAGGAATTTTAACCTCAAAGTTCAAAAATCGGTATACGTAATCTTGGCTTTTCTTGGCTTCCCATCGAGCAATTCTCTTCATTCTGACACCTTAATAACGTACTATCAAATCCCAAATATGCTTTAGTTTTGTTATAATAATATAATTTATTTATAACAAAATAAAACCACATGTTTTTCCTTTGTTGTAGAATTTTTTAAAAAAACGTAACACACGTGTATCTTTTAACGTTATAAATATTCTCATTTGAATACTGTATAATTATTTATAGTCCGTCCGCTATAACTTTTCCCATGCGGTACTATTCATTTTCAATCAAATTAAGTCAAAACAGAAAGTGAAACGTACGCCGATGTGTGTAGTATATAGTATACAGTATACAAAATGTATATACACGTCGACGTTCGTTTCAATTTATGTTTTGACTTAATTTGATTGAAAATGAATCGTACCGCATGGGAAAAGTTATAGCGGACGGACTAGAAACAATATTTGTTTAAACAAATTAAAATTTGTTGTTAATAATTTTTCTACCGGATGGTTTCAGTGGCTCTGATTTCGCTCCAGAACAACATACTTGCTCACATATGTCATATATTGCTATATTGAATGTTATGTGTTATATTTCATTGATGAAATAAAAACAAAGAAGGAAATTGCCTCTCCTAATTTTTAAATACTTATCTCTAACATTAATTCCCTTTTCTTCTTTTTTAATCCGATTAAATTCGAACAGGGACAAATAAAATATCACATTAATTAATTCCAAATATGTTTTAATGTTGTTAAAAATAAGTTAATTTATTTTATAAAACTACGTATTTTTTGTTGTGTTGTAGACCTTCTAACGCTCTAAATGCAAAATGTCTCATTTGAAAGATGAAATGAAAGTCTAAAATTATTATTTAAACTATCTTTATTAAATTAAATAGTCTTTATTTCATCAATGAAATATAAACAAAGATGACATTCTGTGTCCGGTAAAAAAATTATTAACAAAAAAGTTTAATTTGTTTAAACAAATATTGTTTAAATAATTATACAGCATTCAAATGAGAACATTAGTATTTATAAAATTAAAAGATACACATAAAGTAAGTTTACAAAAAAAATCTACAACACAAGAAAAATATGTTGTTTTATTTTGTTATAAATAAATTAATTTATTATAACAAAACTAAAGCATATTTGGCATTTGATAGTACGTTATTTATGCGGCTCTACTCGAATTACTTCGGTTTAAAAAGAAATGAAGAAAATTACTCGATTAGAAGCCGAGAAAATGCATTTTTTTTTGCTTAAACCGATTTTTGAACTTTGAGGTTCAAATTATTTCAACCTAGTTTTTTTTGTATTTATGTTTTTTTTATACCATTATTATAATATATTTTATGAGCATCTCAAACGTATGAAAATTTGCATAGAGAAAAAGGATCCAAAGAGTAAGCTAATAAATAATTCAAAGATTATCATCGTATTGTTCATAACTTCGTCGTAAATACCGGTCAATTTTACCCGGTTGTATCTCAAGAACTGGTCCTCACAATTCAACTTTCTTACTTTTAAAATAAGCGTCGTACCGAGTAATTTCTAGTGCCGTTTTGTAAATTTAATTTAATGTAATAGTAACGGAGATATTCTATTTGTTTATAAGCCAAAAAATTGTTTATAACTTTAAAACATTGCTCAGGCCGCTTATATAATCCGATTTTAATTCTGTAACGTGTATTAGATAGATAGAGCGTCTCTATATATGTATGTAAAAATATTAGCAAACTACTAAATGGGCTACTTTTTGTTCAGAAAGTTTTTAAAAAATTTGAACTTTTAAAAAAATAATTAGATTGCAAATTTATTATGCAAAATCTGTTGGGTTGATTTTAATAAAATTTGGTGGACGGTTTAACTATGCTATAGTAATTTTCTAAGCGAGTTATGAAGGTTCTAAGTGCCACCAAAGTGGTTGATAGACATTGAATAAAACAATCTTATTTTGCCCCCTTATTTTGTACTCATTGCTATTTTGCAGAAAGGGTAATAATTTAAGACATTTTTAACCAGTCGTACATCATACAAAATGCAATTATCTTTGTTGTCTAATGTGTTAATAATGAAAAAGTGCTTCTAGTAGAAAAATATTTCTGGAAAAAATATTTTTGATCACATTAAGTTTCATGCATTAATCCATTAAGGTTAATATTTTTCATAAAAATGGATATCGTCTTTATGCGCATCATTAGATATGTATCGAATTAATGTTATTGTGATAAGATATTAATAAGCTATAATGATATTTAAGTAAATTTCAATGTATTAACATTAATTACCTCTAATATAAAAATATATTGTAATCATTTTCACTGTCCTGCTTTATAGTTTCATTGACGATAACGAACTCAAACCAACAAGAAAAGCTAGGTAAGAATACAGGAAAAATTTAGTATTTTAAAATTATCAATATTCTGTATGTAATAGTTATTAATTATTTGTCATATTTATGTAGAAATAATAACATAACAAAATTGAATAAAGCGATACTTTTTTACAAAAATGTGAAAACAAAATGGATAATAATTGAAATTACAAAATTTATTTCTAATATTTTAACTAAAAACCTTTATCGTTAATAGTAAGTAGCGTATTTCGGTTATACATCGTATTTTGCATTATAATTTTTTCTCAAACTCAAATAAACGCATTTCCTCCTTTTGAACTAGTTTAAAACGAAAATAGTGACGTGTACACGTGCGTCCGCGAAAAACAGAGAGAAAAGACATCTCGGTTTTATCAGCGATAAACCACCGTGTGTGAAACCTGCCTATGTAACGAATATCGATACGAGAGTGAAATAACAGCAATATTAGTAAAGCCTTTTAAAAAATTGATTTAAATATTGTCTGTGTAACATATCAATATCTCTCCTAATTCATTTTAACCATACCTATAACACAGTCATAAAACTCTGAAAGTATTTTAATAATTTCGAGTTTTATAATTTGGCTCTGTTTCTATACTAATCTAGCTACTTTAACCTTCCGATGACCAACCTTTTTTGTTACACGGATGACCAAGGGGGGGGGGGGGGGGAAATGACCTCAGGTCAAAAATGACAATTATCGAAAAAATGAAGTTTTTTCATGGCATGGACTTTATGTCATTTAGCCAGTCACAACATGAGTATTAGTGTCATGTGTAGTGTGTATGTTGAGTAAGTGTCTTGTTACTTTGCAAAGTCGACGTCATTAGCGTAAAACTACTTGGAATTACACATAATAGACGGTATTTTACTAAACATCAACTTCAGAATATATTTTTTATTTGTAAAATATAGGGAATTTTTTTTATTTCAAAATATGAGGATATCTAGAATGATATTAAAGTCAAATAAAAAAATAATGAGTTAAAAATTAAAAATACTTTTGAATTTATTAAGGCTATGGGTACATAATTCGCAAATATTTTACGTGTATCCCTACTTTTTCTGTCTTTACACGGCAAATTACGTGTAGTAAAATTCACACTGGTGTGGATATGTAAACATTACTAGAATGTCATTCTACTTGAAAATGTCATAATTAATTTAAAGAGATGGCTTTTGAATGTTCTTGGATAACTGTTATTTTTATAATTGCAAATTATTAATTCAGTTAATAAATGTGATAATTTTTTCACTAACTATGTTTTCAGTGATTGTAATAATTTATTTGTACAACAAAAACTAATAATCAATCGAGAAAAGAGGAAAAGTGTTAAAGTGATTTTTTAATAATATGTTGTTATTTTGGAACGCTTATAATTTTGAACATCTCTAACAACAAAATACTTGGATCACAGGATATATCTGATGTATTCTCTGCTTGGATCTTCCACAAATAATACACAATAAATAACTTTTTATTAAGTTCACGTCTTAAATCAATTATTTATCAAATACACTATATATCAATAATATTTAATCAATTTCTCAAAATATTCCCGATGCAATGTCAAATATTTAAAATTGTCACTGATTGTCAGTGTCTGACTGACAATATATGCTGACAATATTATATTCGGTTGAGTGCGTTGTAAGACAAAGACAGATTTGGAAAATATTACCACGGCATTGTGTTCATTTTTTTCAAATCCTGAAAAAACCAATAAATATTTTTGAAAAATTTAAAAGCAGAATGAAAGACTAAATTATTACCGAGGGCCGAAAGTCCCTTAGAATAAATAAAAAGTTTATTTTGAATGAGATATTTGAAATTAAAAATCACACTAAATTTTCTCTTAGTATTTTCACCCCTGTAACTTATTAAAATAAACATTATAGAAGTTCTCAGGGACTTTCGGCCCTCGCTAATAACGTAATCTTTCATTCTGCGTTTAAATTTTTCAAAAATACTTATTAGTTTTCTCAGGATTCGAAAAAAATGAATCCCCATTTGAATAGCATTGCAGCCGAAAATACGTACCGATCCTCTTAAAGAAAAACATACGCTGGGGTCAAAATTTCCCCCGCTTGGTCATCCGAAGGTTAAATTCCAAATTTAATGAATTTTTATGCAACATTCAAAACTTAAATCCCCAAATAATTCTCATCACTGAATCATGGTTAACACCAAATGATCTTGACTCTCTTTATAACATTGATAATTATTCCCTTTATAGGTGTGATCGTCGTAATCGACGCGAAGTGGAGGAGGAACTTGTATCTATTTGTCTTCAGAAATTACTAATAATTTCTCTGTTACATCGCTTGACATTACTATCCCTAATATGGAACTTATTAGGGATAAGAACTCTTGGCTTAAAAATATGTCATAAAAACTCTTTTTTTTTCACCTAAGTATGTGTTTATCGGCTTGGTGATTCTAGATTAGCAGATGATGAGTCCCTTATCGCATCACTTGATGAACTGTCTAGGCTAGAGAATCTGATTGTTATTGAAGACTTTAATTTTAGAGACATTTCGTGACCTATAACTGATCCACCTAGTGACTTAACAACTTCCAAAAATTTATTTACAGATTTTGTATTAAATTCTAACTTACATCAATTTATAACGGAGCCGACTCGTTTCAGAATCAACAATTTATCTATATTTGGACTTGGTTTTCTCTAATGATCCCCATTTATTGACACATCCTATAATAAGCTCTCCAGTAGGTAACTCAGATCATGTAGTCATAACGTTTCATATTCAGTTTAACTTACACTTACAGTACTGTACTCCTAATGTTAATAAAACGGTATATGAAATAATTCATTTTGAAAATGCAAATCGTCAACTGCCTGATATTGACTGGAATGATGTTCTCGGCGACATAAGAGATCCAGTTATATTCTGGGATAAGTTCTTACACGTTGTTAATCTCTGCAAAAACCAAAATACCTTCAAAAAAACTATATACAAAAATAACATAAAACCTTGGACTAATGGAGAGTTAATATATCTGATAAGTGTAAAAGAAAGTTGTGGAACAAATATAGACGTACAAGTCGCATAGAGAATTTACTAATTCATCGATACTTTGCCAAAGATTGAAAGATATCTCTACATGAAGCTCGTGTTGCCTACGAAGAGAGTACAGCCATTAGTAATAACTGTAAAAAACTGTACAAGTATATTCGATCTTCGTTGACAACAAAAGTTTCTATATATCTCTACTGGAAAAAGATAATGGTGATATATCCCAAAATAACTATGAGAATACCGAAGTCCTCGCCAATACTTTCTATAAGGTTTTCTCTGTCGAACCCCCTAATCATCAGTTGCCTAGTACTTATTACTTCTTCACGAGTTTCTTCTTTCCTTGAAAATATAATCATTACTCCTGAAAAAGTTAAACATCATCTTCAAAACCTAAAAATAATTCATCTCCTGGTCTCGACTTAATATCTTCTTTATTTTTAAAGAAATGTTCCGATGCTTTAGCTTACCCACTATATGTGATTATGTCCTTGTCATTAAATACACATATTTTGCCTTCCATATGGAAAACCGCATCTGTAATACCGATTTTTAAAAAAGGAAACAAATTGGATTCTAATAACAGTAATAACTACCGTCCTATTGTTCGTCCGCTATAACTTTTACATTAATGATACGCAATTTGGGTTTCGCAAAGACCTAGGAACTCGTGAAGCTCTTTTTTCACTTAACATCCTTACACAAAGGTGCCTGGACGTCAATCAAGATATATATGCGTGTTTTATTGACTATAATAAAGAATTCGACAAAGTACGACATGAACAATTAATGCATGTCCTGGAATCAAAGAATATAGACTTCAATGATCTCAGGATTATATCTAATTTATACTATAAACAAAGAACAAAAGTACGTGTTAACGATCAGCTATCAGAGGAAATCGAGATCAGACGTGGAGTGAGACAGGGATGCGTGTTGTCGCCAGTTCGTTTTAATTCCTACTAGGAAGAGATCTTGAAAAAAGCTCTTGAGGGTGAAACAGCTGGAATAAAGGTAAATGGAGTTCCCATTAACAACATTAGATATGCGGATGACACTGCCATTTTAGCTGAAAATATTGGGGATCTTCAGAGGCTGGGGACCAGAATAGCGGAGTTTGGACAAGAATACGGTCTAACAACGAACGTCAAGAAGACAAAGTTAATGAGAATATCAAAAACTCAAAGAAATTACGAGAATCTCTTCATAAACGGATCCAATATCGAACGAGTCGACCAATATGCATACTTTGGAACAATGATCAACTCCTCAGGAGATTACTTACAGGAAATCAAAATCAGAATAGAAAAGGCAAAAGCAAATTTTAACAAAACGAGAAAAGTGCTCTGTACAAGAGATTTGAAGTTGGAGCTAAGAGTTAGGTTGGCTAGGTGCTACGTTTGGTGCTAGGACCTTGAATGCTGCATCAGTGAAAAAACTAGAATCATTAGAGCTGTCGGTGTAAAGAAGAATTCTAAAAATATCGTGGACAGAACACGTCACAAACAAAGAGGTTCTGAGAAAGATGAATAAAGAAATGAAAGTCTTAAATACCATCAAAACAAGAAAATTTGAATATCTCGGACATATTACACGTGGATAGAGATACAACTTGCTCCAATTGATTATGCAGGGAAAGATTCAAGAAAAAAGAAGCATAGAAAGACGCCGAATATCGTGGCTGCGCAACCTGAGAGAATGGTACGGATGTACATCAAATTAACTTTTCAGAGCAGCCGTCTCTAAAACCCGAATAGCTATGATGATTGCCGACCTCCGTCGCGGAGATAGCACTTAAAGAAGAAGATATGGCGTGTTATAAAACATTAAATTATTTTCTTTTTTCACAGTGTCATTATCAATGGAGAATTTTAACAAAAAGTACAGGCGGGGTAAGAAAACATTTTTATTCCTTTTATTAGTGTTCTTTAATACTTTGTTTAACCCCTACCGAAATCACTTTTAAATTCATTTAAAGAGTTTTTGTTATACAAATATTAGGCAAACAAATGTCTGCCACTACTGAATATAGCTCCCATAACATAGATAATAGCAGTTGATAGTGGTTTTGGGAAAAAATTTGTGCTAGCACTATTGAAATATACAACGGGTTGGAAAGCCTAGATTGCAAGATCTTGAGAAGCATTATATAAATGCTCTTTGACAGATTAAAATATTTTGAGGAGCATTATATAAATTCAGTGTCACCGTGCTTTTTAATAAACGAAAAGGGATTATAGGGATTTGTGCAGAGCTGGAAACACCTGCTGTTTTCGTTATTAAGGCCATCGGCACATAATTCGCACCTATTTTACGGCTATCCCTACTTTTCTGTCTTTACACGGCAAATTACGTGTAGTAAAATTCACACTGGTATGGATATGTAAACATTACTAGAATGTCATTCTACTTGACAATGTCATCATTAACTTTAAAGAGATGGCTTTTGAATGTTCTTGGATAACTGTTATTTGTATAATTGCAAATTATTAATTCAGTTAATAAATGTGATAATTTTTTCACTAACTATGTATTCAGTGATTGTAATAATTTATATGTACAGCAAGAACTAATACTCAATCGAGAAAAGAGGAAAAGTGTTAAAGTGATTTTTTAATAATATATTGTTACTATGGAACGCTTACAATTTTGAACATGTTTAACAAAAAAATACTTGGATCACAGAATATATCCTGATGTATTCTCTGCTTGGATCTTCCATAACTAATAAACAATAAATAACTTTTTTATTAAGTTCACGTCTTAATATAAATCAATTATTTATCAAGTACACTATCAATATTATTTAATCAACAACTCAAAATATTCCCGATGCCATGTCAAATATAAAAAACTGTCACTGTCTTGTCATCATATTCTATTTGACTCAGTGCGTTGTATGACAATGATAGCAAATGTTCGATTTGGAAAATATCACCACGGACATGGTGTCCATTTTTTTCGAATCCTGAAAAAATTAATAAATATTTAAAAAAAATTTAAATGCGGAATGAAAGACTAAATCGAGGGCCTAATCTGAAATTGAGGGCCGAAAGTCCCTTAGAATAATAAATAAAAAGTTTCTTTTGAATAAGATATTTGAAATTAAAAATCACACTACATTTTCTCTTAGTTTTTCACCCCTGTAATTTATTAAAATAAACATTATAGAAGTTTTCAGGGACTTTCGGCCCTCGATAAGAACGTAATCTTTCATTCTGCGTTTGAATTTTTCAAAATACTTATTATTTTTCTTAGGATTCGAAAAAAATGAATCCCCATTTGAATATAATTGCAGCCAAAAATACGTACCCATCCCCTTAAGAAAATACTCAGGCTATCCAGAAATTACCTTACGTTTTGGAGTAGAAAAAAAAAACAAGTAGAAGAAATAGCTATTTGTAATACAAGGGAGGAGAGTGCTACTTTTCCTCCCGAGAATGAAGTTTACTGTCCGACGCGTAGCGGAGGGCAGTAATCATTCAAGGGTGGAAAAAGCACTTTACTCCCATGTTATACATATGGTTTTTCCACCTTCCTCAAATAACAAGTCATTTTTTCATTTTAACTTAATTTATTTATGTAACTAACCAACAAAATTTATTAGAACTAAAACTAACAAGTAGGTACAATATAACTTGCCAACTGTCAAATATAAGTCAAATTATTAATGTAAACATTGTTGAATCAAAATAACAATTTACTGTTTTTTACCATTCTGCAAAATACAGGGTGTTTTATAAATAAACGTTAAAATGTATAGAAACTTACGTAATAGAAAATAGATATTGTACAGGGCGTCAATAAGTTATAATTCATGAATGACATACCATGACGTCACTTTTACTTTTCCTCCCTAGGGAGGAAAAGTACAACTTTGCTCCCTACAATCAGGTCCGGAAAAGTATACTTTCGGTAGAGGTAGGTGGAAAAAGATTTTATTCTATACATTTGAAAGAAATTTCAATTGTATTGTTGTTCTTAGCCAACAAGAACTGTATCATCGCACCTCACAACTGGCGGGGTTTTCGATGACTGCACACATTTCAAACAACTGTTGTAAAATAACAGAAGAGACAGTGACTTCGCGATAACACGGCAGGGACTCGATTTTTGACCCTTCGCTTCGTTATCGAACATATTCGCTACGTATACTAAACAGATACGAAGCGAATACGTTCGATAACGAAGCGAAGGGTCAAAAATCGAGGCCCTGGACAGCTACTGAACGGAGAAACGCTACGATGCTAAAATGAAAGCGCTAGCCCTGCCCCTAGCAGCTGCAGATCAAAATGTAACGAAATTTCTGGATGGCCCTCGTATGGGGATAATTATTGATCGAAATCCTCAAAGCTAAAAGGGGGTCAGTGTAGCATAGCCTCCTACTATCGCAATCAAGATTTTACAAATTTTATATTTTATACAAAATAGTGCTAAAAAAGACATATTTCTATATTTAGTAGACAATAACTCTGTTCTACTTTCGCATATTTCCTCTATGACAACGCATATGTCGAATATAATATCCTTTATAGGCAGGGCCGCGCCGTCCACGTGTACAATGTGTGCGGCGCACACAGGCGCCAGCAATTAAGGGGCGCCACTAGAGTTTTCACAAAAATTTTAGGCGGATCAAAATATCACTTACCTATTTTTTTTCAGCTTCTACCAAATGTTGGGATATCATAAAACAACACTTTGCAAGTCTGGCTTAAAAGCATTTATCTAATACACGCTGGTCTAGCAGAATTGATGCTTTAAGCCATTATACCAAATTTTGTCAGAGAGTTATTATGCTTTATGTGATATCACGCATTAGGATAAAGATCATGTTTGAAATTGTCAAGCTAGATGTTTAGGAGATAAAATATCAACATTTACATTCATATGCTCAGTTGTTCAGTCTACATCACTGGCGAAGCGTCCATGTAATCACTGTTACCATTGGTAACAGTTAAAAATCTTGCAAATAAATATTTTATGACTACTATGAAATAATTCCATTTATATTTTTACCAATAGAAATATATTATGTGTTAATAGTACCTAATTCAGTAAATAGCCAACTACTCGTAGACACACGAAAATATTGGCGAGTTTATGTGACTCAGTTGCACTTTATCACGTTGTTACCACTTTCGTTTGTGGTTACAATGTGGTGATCCTCGTTGTCGGTCGAGACCGCCTAGTATCTGAAAATTTTGAAGGAGCGACGGCATGGGTCGTGTGTATATCAGTAGACCTGTTACCAGTTTTTGATTTGGTTACGTACCTATTACAGTGTGCGTGCTATTAACCATGGATGAGTGTCGCTGCGTAATCGATCAACTACTTGAAAAGTAATTCTCCTTGTATAATTTTGAAGAAAAAAAATGAGATTATTGAAAATGAAAGACCTATTTTAAACATTTTAAAAAAGGAATAAAAAAAGTAGTTCGATATTTTAAATTGAGTTGGTACAGTGAAAATCATTGGTTATGTGGTTGCAAGAAAAATAGACTGTATTGTTGGCCATGTCTTCTGCTTTCTAGAGAAAAAATGGGTGGACCCGCGGCCGTGTTCACGATTTCAATAGTTTTAGAGTTTTAAAAATGAGCCATGAAATTTCTCCGTTATCTACATGTAAGATGTATAGCGAATTTTATTCAGTTTGGCAAAACAAGTATCAAAAGGTCTCTTAACTAAGCTTTTAAAGCAAATATTGCTAAACATAATGAGTTTGTTGAAAAAAAAATAGATAGGTATATCTTAGCACATTTATAATAGATACAGTATGGTTCTTGGCCAAACAAGAATTAGCGTTTCGTGTTCATTTTGAGGGCGATGATTCTGACAATCGAGGCACTTACAGGGAATTGTAATGATACTATTGAAGCCATATATACATTTAGCCATATCTTCATCTTTTTATATAAGGTTTTTTGCATCTGGTTTTGGTAACACTTCAGAAAAAGTCACGCGTCGCCACTGGTCTACATACCTATGGTTATAAAGTTTTGATAAAAGTTAACTTCGTTAACAAAATTTTTCAATAAAAAACAATGAATATTATGCAGCTGGCTATAAATGCTTTACAAGAGATAAAATAATTGTTGCTCGAGTTTCGGATATATATCAAATTTAATGATGTTATTACTACAGCAAATGAAACTGCAGAGAAACTGGATGAGGAGACCAGTTATCAACCAGCCACACAGTTGCAGAATACAGCCTTGCCTCACTCCACGCATGATGTTCACGTATTCGGTGTGTTCACCTTAAACTCTGAGGTTTGCAGTCTGATTCCAGTAAATGCTGGAAGACGCGAAAAGTGAATTTTTTCTGAAATATATATTTATTTTCAAGTTTACCTGTATCTTTAGTTATTTATGTTACGCCAAAGATTTATTTTTACTTAATTATTTTAACTTAGTTTATTTTCCTGTTGCATATACGATTATTTTTAGTTATTTAGTTATTTTTTTTGGTTACAATAAATAATTGTTCATTTTAACGGGACGATTTTAACAAGATGATTAAAAAAATGCGTATTTTTGGGCGCCATTAAATGTTTTGCACACAGGCGCTAACACGTACTGGCGCGGCACTGTTTATAGGTCTTGGGACCACACATAAAAATATTTATCACCATCCTCATAAGACTTTTTTTATTCAATTATTCATGCCGAGTCGGAAAACTTTTCTATTTCAGATAATTTTAGGGAAGGGTCATTTCGTAAATATAGAATAGAAAATAGAAAGACTAGAAATATGCTTTTTATTGTCATTTTATAGACAAAGCCTATAAGAGTCATAAATAAAAACAAAAACAAATACAATTTACTAACATTATATAAATTGTCAATATAAATAAAATATAATGAAGTGAAACAAAAAACAATAACAATCTATTGCAAAATTTAAACAAAAAATTGCAAATTGCATATTCTACTTTAAGAAATTTAATAGGTTAAATTAAGCTGCTGCATATGACACTCAAATATAGATTAAAATTCTACTAATACATAAGAACTGTACTGTACTGTAGGTAATTTCTTGGATATTGGTTAAGAAACTCTGCTAATATTGAATAATATGGTCTTTCAGATTTTTAGATAGGCTTTTGTCATTTTACGGAACTTGGGGAAAGATGTTGCAGATTTAAGTTGTAGAGGGAGATGGTTGTATAGTTTTTTTGCAGAATATAATACAGATTTCTTTACTAACTCACTGGGTGGGATCGGTAAATAGATGTCAAAGGTAGAATTTCCGGTGGAACAGTCATGACTAGGTCTTGCTGGAAAGACATAGACATGTAGATGTTTACGAATTAAGCAAACAGTTTCTAAAATATATAAAGAAGGTAGTGTTAGAATCCTGTGATCTTTGAAGTAGCTTCTGCAATGTGTTGTTCTTCTGAGGCCAAACAGATATCTTATTGCTCTTTTTTGTAATTTAAAAATAACATCGGATTGGGCAGCTGTATCAGAACCCCAAAATATGTTATTTTGGAAGAGGCTAAATTCATTTCCTTCGAAACAGATCTTATTGCATAGCACGGTTAGGATAGTTTCTTGCTTAACACATCAATATGAAGGGACCAGAGAGATTTCCAAACTTAGAGATTTCTAAACTTTGGTGCGTCCGACAACTGCAATACCCTTAAAAATTTGTCGGACAATATGACCAGTTAATTGTAAATATTTTTATAAAACAATCCAGCAAAAATTAGCTGTGGTGGTATAAATTTTATGACTCTTTATAATCCGTGCGACCCCCATATGGAGGGTGTACTATAGATAGAGTCATAAATAATGATTTTTTTGTGCAGAATTGTTTGACAAAAATACTTACAATTTACTGGTAATATTTTCCGACAAAAATTATCCGACTCGTCATGAATAAGTCTCATGAAGTAATGAAGTTTTTTAAGTGTGGGCCCAAGGTCTATTAGTCTAGTTGTCACAGACTACTTCGAGAATATTTCCATCATTTTTGTGTCGTGTAAAAATTTCATTTTGATTTATAAAACTGTAATAAAACAGTAATATTTGCAAATGTGTGCGATAATATTTTCTGTATTGTAACAAATTAATTTGTTAATTAAATTTTGTAGGCGATAATTTACAAATTATCCTAACAACTTTATTAATGTGGGTAAACAAAGATTATGAGTGGAAAAGAGCCTCATGTTTTTTAACTGTACTAGCATTGATACACACACAGATGTTTGCAGGAGGAATTTTATTGTACTATAAGTATGGCACTTTCAAAGCTCTGGTTCCTTACATTACAACTTTTACTTTAACACTACCGGTAATTACATTGTTACTTTGTATTTTTTTCTACACAGTGATGAGCGCGCTAATAACCGGCAAAATAGCGCAAAAGATGGAAAACATAATACATTGCCAAACAAAAAGAGATTAAACTAGTGGAGATGGAAGTGATCGTTATAAACGTGTAAATTAACATTACATGACATAGTTTCCCACCTTTAGACGTATCAGAGGAATATGACACTGTGACAGTTAGTGGAGTCAATGAAGGTTTTCACCTCCGATTTCGTTGAACCTCCATCGATTTTCATGAAAATTGGTAAGTATGTAGAGTATACCTCAAGAATCAAAGGTGATATCCCACATAACAATTTCATGATCTTAGTAGATTCATAGAACATACTTTTCAGAAAAAGTATATACTGAGAATGTGCGTAATTACCATTGCGAATGTGCAGAGCAGATACTGAGTATATACTACATTACAGTACTTAAACGTTCTATGTATATACTTAGAATGTACTACTGCACTTCTTTTCAGTATATACCAAGAATGTTCTTTTTAGAACATTCCAAGGACGTGCTATAAACATTCTTTGTGTATACTTAGAACATACTACCGCACATCTTTTTAGTTTATACCAAGAAGGTACTTTTTAGAATATGCCAAGGAAGTGCTATAAACCTTCTATTTATATACTAAGAACGTACTACCGCACATCTTTGTATGGGAAGAATATTACATTTTTAGAAGAAAGTGCTATCAAGTGCTATATTGCTTAGAAGTATGTTTTCAGCATCACCTAATCTCATCTAGGTTCTACTGGTTCTACCAAATATCTATTTACATATTTTAATTGCAAATGAGAATGTAGTTAGTACCTACATTCTACAATATTACTTAAAAAGTAAGTACATATTTATAAATTTTAGTTATTTATATAAATCATTATATAATATTTAGCTAAACTAAACTATGCATAATAAGTAACTAAAATTTATATAATACTTATATGTACTTACCTATTTAAGTAATATTGAGTTATCAAAATAGATTATATGTATTTTGAAGCACCGCAAACAAAATAAACAGATTATGTATGTTCTTTAGTCCTAGTACTACATCATTCGCCTTCATCCTTAACACTGCATAGATCCAAATGATACAAATAATGCTACAAATGATACAAATGATGAAATAATGCCTGTTTTCTTTTTCATATTTTACGGTTTTTTCCTATCCCTGATCCATTCAGGTAAGAATAGAAATGGTCAGAATATGATGGGGGGAGGGGGGGGTTATGAATGTATTGTGGAATAACAAAATCGGTGGTCAGTGTTGCCAAACGGAGAGAAATTTCCCTTTTTGCGGGAATTTTCAACATAAAAGGTGATAAAGGGAAAAAGTTAACTCAAAAGGGAATTATTGTTCCAGTCCAAATTGTAAAATATTAAGAAAAAATCAAAATATTTGAAAATAATTCAACATATCTTCTCAGATTTTGTAAACAGGAGGGAAGTTTTTTTTTATAAAAGTGGGAATTTTTAAGGTAAGTTGACGGAAAAAGCTTACTCGACGGTTGGCAACGCCAAAGCCTTTGGTTGCTTTGGTTGTGCAGTTTCGCACGTTTTGGTTCTGCGAAATGGCCTATTGAATTGAATGTACCTAAATTCAAATTCCAAGGATGTAAAAATACTAATGATTCATGATAAACTCGAAATGGTAAAGTCATTTCAATTATGAAAACGAATTTTTAATAGTATCTATGTAAACGTTAATACAATTAATGTTTAAACTTTTTTACCCTACAACAATTTTGAAATGAAATTCGTCCATACATAAATTTTATTAATTATGTATTCTAAAAAATAACGAAGTTGATAATCTATAAATCTAATATTATACTTCCTATACATACAAATTATTTTTAAGATATTTTAAAAGTATCTACTTATAAGTATGTGTTAAGAATGTACTTATAAGTATGTGTTAAGAATATTCGATAAAGGTATATTCTAAGAATAAACTTTTACGAATATTCCGAGATCCTACGTACACGAATATACTTAGTATATTCGGTACGAGAATATACATTGAAGTATATGCAAAGAACATGAAATTTAGAATGTTTTTTAAGGTAGATGCTATGCTTGTACTACACATATACTAAAAAGAATATACTCCGACGAATGTTGGTAGTATATGCTTAGAACATGATGCGAACATCATTGTTATGTGGGATGGTACCAACTTGCGCTTTTACCCTGGGGGGATGCCACCCCTTCTCGGGGGTGGAAATTATTTTATTAAAAATAATACCACTAATAGATAGAGGGACAAATTATAAGTAAAATTAGTTATATAACGTTATTCCAATAAATCAATAGTTTTTGAGTTATTAAAGATCAAAAGTTTTGATTTTTCCTGAAAAAAATCCACGTTTTAAAGCAGTTTTTCATAAATATCTCAAAAACCATAAGTTTATTTAAAAAAGTTGTTATTACCAAAATCGAAGATAATATAAAAATAAATAAGCTCCTTATTAGAAAAATCCTTTATTACATATACAAAGTGAGTTATATGCAATTGAATGTATATTTTTTTTCCGCGAGTACTCAAATCTTAGTATTCAAGCTTAAATAACAGGAAAACGATGCACTTTGTTAAATATAGATACTAAACATTTTAATAAAGTACTTAAAGGTAACTATCAAAAAGCTATATAAGAAGTCGATAGCATCAAAATTAAACAAGTTATGATGGAAATAAGAGGACCCTTTCAGATTTTTTAGGAAAGAATGAAAAATGAAACATACGTCATTTCCACAAAAATTCAAATTTATAGTAACCCATTTAAAACTTTATTTATTTTAACATGAGTAATAACTTCAACAATTTTGACCCGTTTAGAACGCATATTTTTGAAAAAAAATACGATTAAAACAAATTAGAATTTTTCAAATTTTCGTGAATTTCATTTTCTTTTGATAATAACTCCAAAAATACTCGATATACTTAAAAAATGGTTGAAAACAAAATTTTAGTTTTAACATTATTTAAGCTTTTTCTTTTTTAATATTTTTTTACGACAAAAAATAACCGAGATAGAAACATTTAAAACCTAAATTTTACTGCGAGAATCATGTAACCGGGGCCCTTTCACCTTGTATTAAAAAAAAAATAAAGGATTTAGAAAATTATGTTTAATACAATGTTATAGACCTTTGACTTAGCTTTGTAATGGTTTTTGGATAAATCTCATATTTCAAAAATTAACGGAGTTATTTTAAAAAAACCAATAACATTTTCTTTGAAAAAATCTTATAGCGGAGATTTTTGTATGTATACGCAGGTTGTGGGAAGTCCAATTAGTCGTTTGTTGTAGGAGATACGAAAAAAGTTTATTTAGGTGAGATTGGGGCATAGATAATATCAGAATTTAAATACATTTCCAAATATACAGGGCCACCCATATTGAGAGGGTGAAACAAAATTATCTTTTGTTTAATGGAACACCTTGTATATTTTTACATTTTTGGATTCTCCTCTATGTTTTATTTCTTAAAATATCAGGTTTTGTGATGTTATACGAAGTAGTTTAAAAGATAATAACGTTTTTTTTTCAAATTTCATAGCAATATTCACCCCCTGTATAATTGTAGTGATTTGACATCAGAAAATCAATTTATGTTAAAGTGATTTTTAATATAGTCTATTATTGTTAAAAATTATTAATCTAGCAAAACGTTTAATTTTAGCTAATACAGGGTTGGTCGAAACTGAATGAGTGTTTTCTCAAAGTTTGAGAGTATGAGTTTTCTCAAACGGAGCAGCTGTAATGCCTGTAACGAGCATTATAATGAAATGCTATTGTATGGCACTTTATTATTTCCCACCCTGCCAGTGAGAACTGAATTTATTTTTGAAATCCCTAACTTTATGTCTTTAATTATTTTAAATATTGTAAACGATTAAAAAACAATCAAATTAAATTGAAATGAATAACCAGTGTATATCTTCCACATTTACTTCATATTTAACGTAGCCTGTACCATAACATTGCACAGATTATTATCCCTGTATAGCAACGATATACCATGAATGTGAATTCATACTTGAGAAATGTCCTATATCCAGTCTCACAAAAAAAGGGATTCTTCAAACATAATATATATATTAATGTGATATTCAAAGATCGGTGTGCTCAAAGCACTTGATTAGATAATTAACTAATTAATTAAATTTAATTTTAATGATGCACTTATGATTTAATCACACTATTTAATGCTCTAATCTCAGGGTTTTATATTCTCGTGCTTCAATATCTCCTTTGCTTTACATATGATAAATAAGGTCAAAGATTAACGGAATAAAACACATATATGGTACAAAAGCATCTATTGAAATAAATTCACCCTCAAAATATCCTCTAAAAATAATATTTCCTATTCTGATTATTGAAATAACCCTACCACTATCTAAAGTACTTATTGAAATTTGCGTTATGAATAATTCTACAAAAAAAATAAAACTGTCTCTCGGATGATGAGTTGTCCAAATTCTTGTCTCTGGTCGCCTACAATTTACTCTTAGCAGCCCCCTATGTAGTCAGCAATCTCGCAACAAATTATTGCAAGCCTATTGTCATTAATGACCCCCTACAGATGCACGTATCTTTCAAAAAACAATGCTAGCCTTTTCTCCTCTCGATAAACTGAATCTATTTCTCGTTCCGGCATGCAACGGTGACTCTTGGAATATAAGTAGAACAATATAACTTACAATGCTTTACGTGATGAGCTTCCGTCAGGACACTTATTTCAACAAACTCACAACTATTCACTTATCTGCCTTACTAATTCAGGAGACTCTTAGAGATCACCACTAGTCGACTTAACGATCATTTCACAACTGACTCTTCTTCCACCCTCTAACATTTCGCTAAACTCCCATTCTTCATACCTAGCCCCTCCTTTTTCCTTCTTCACCAATCCGAGTTCCTCAATTTTATCCCCATCTACCTTTCAGATAACAAACACCAATTTTCCCTACCATTAGAAATTTCCTAAAACTAATTACATGCCAATCGGTTTTTTTTTCCTTTCTTAATATCTAAACAAAGATTACATTCATTTAAATTTCTAAATACAATTGTTCCTTCGCCGCAAAAGTCCATTTGGGAAACCCGGTCTCATTGTCCAAACACATAACCACTTTCTTATCATACTAACTGTACAAAGAAAATACTTAATCCCTATTTAAATTTTGTTTACCTACGGCCATCCAAAGATAATTGACTTTCATTTCTTCGAAATGAATTTTGGTATATTTTTATTATATGTTTTAACTTTTCTAAAATATTAAGATCGAAACCATATTAATTCAAATTTTACATATCTTAACAACTCCCCGCCATTTGATTTGCCGAAAAAATTCTGTTATTTATTTAAATGACACAAGTTTTTTTAGGATCAAATTATTCCATTATGTTACCAAACTCTACTCATGATACTTATAAATGTCGTGAATGTTAAAAATACCCCGTATCTTGCCTGTCTCTATATGCGCTAATTCATAACTATTTACCCCATTTTCCGTATTGACCCTATATGGACCTTCAAATACCGGCATCAATTTAGCACAAATACCATTTTGTAAATTGGACACCCTCAGTGCCCTCACTAAAACTTTATCCCCTTTCTGGAATGTAACCGGCCTTCTTCTTCGGGTCCTCTCTTGCCTTTGGAGATATTTCTCTCCACTTCGTCTCAATCTTCGTTGAACCACCTCGATCACTTCTTCGTATTGTCTGGGGGCGGTGTCTTCCCACGGTCTCGTAGGCATTGTTCCTTTCATTACATATAAAGGCGTCTCCTTGGTAACCGTATTTGGTGCACAGTTCAAATACGTCTCTATTTCAAACACTTTTCTGTCCCAATGTCGATGATGTTCTTCCGCAGCAATTCTTAGAAATTTTGTGACTTCTTGTATAAAACGCTCTGATGGGTTGCTCTGTGGATGTCGGATGCTTACAAATTTTGTATTTATGCCTCTCTCTCTTAATTCCCCTTTAAAACGGTCATTCCTAAAGTATGTCGCATTGTCCAACAAAATATTGTCTGGTCTTCCCACTGTTTCGATAAAATCGTCTATCTTCCGAAGTATTTCAGCTCCTTTCGTGGTTCTACATGGGTACAGTTTTAAATACTTTGAGAAAACATCCACCATAACTAATATGTGTTTATTCCTCTGTGTTGTTGTTATTAAATCGCTCAACATATCAATGGCGACAATATCCAGTTTCTTCCGAGCTATGACGTTTTTTGTGATGTTTTCGTTTTTGAAATTCTTACTTTTACACTTTTGGCATGTCTCGCAATTTCGAGTCATCTCTTTGGCTATTGTATAGTCCTGTCGACAAATGTAGTTCTCCCTGAACATAAGCCACACCTTCCTGCTTCCAATGTGTCCGTTGTCACAGTGTAATTTTGCTAAAACTTCTTTTGCCATCTGTTCCGTGATTACATATAGTTCTTTACCATCGACCCTCTTAAAATATAAGTTATCTTCTTGTTCGGCCCTTTGCTTTTCTCTTTCATCCAGTTGTTCCTGATTTTCCCTGATCTGAGCCAAAGAAAATAAGCCTGCTTCTTCTCTCATTATGTTCATGCCAACGTGGAGAGTTTTGTGGTCCTCTTTGCGGAATTGTTCATCTCTCGTCAACGCATCAGCCAAGATATTGTCAGTTCCTTTGATATATTTAAATTCAAAATCATACTCTTGAAGTAAAAGAATGCCCCTATGAATTCTATTATTTACCAGCCTATTTTTCATTATATGTACCAAAGCTGCATGGTCTGTTTCAACGGTGAATTTTGCCCCTAGTAGGTAAAACCGTAATTTATTTACACAAAATAACACACTGGCGAACTCTAATTCAGTAACGCTGTACTTTCTCTCATATGTTTTGGTTACACGGGAGACAAAACAGATTGGCACCTCTACATCGTCTTGGATCTGTGATAACACCCCTGCGAATTTTGTTATGGAAGCATCGGTCCGGAGAATGAAAGGTTGATCATATCTTGGGTGGTGTACTCTTACAGCTGTGGAGAAAGCTCCTTTTAAATTTTTGAAAGCCATTTCTTGTTCCGTTCCCCATTTCCACCTAACATTTTTCTTAAGTAATGCTATCAACGGTATTTCTTTTGTGCTGATGTCTGGTATTAGTTTTTTGAAATAGTTTACCATTCCCAAAAATCCCCGCAATGTTTTTAAATTGGTTGGCCTAGCGTAGTTATTTATAATTTCGATTCTATCTTCTGCAAGACTAATCCCTTTTGTGTCTAATTTGAATCCTAAATACAGTATTTCCTTTTGGAAAAACTGACACTTTTGAATATTTAATTTCAATCCCGCTTGATCCAGTTCTTCTAGCACAGTGTGAATATGTCGTAGATGGCTTGTTATATCTGGTGAGAAAATTAATAAATCATCTATGTAATGTACAACAAATTCTTCATGCCTATTTAAGATTGTGTTCAATGCGCGAACCAAAGCAGCGCATGCACTCTGTAGGCCAAATGGTACCACCCTAAATCGGTATACCACTCCGTCGATCGAAAAAGCGGTATAATTTCGACATTTCTCTGCCAAAGGTATTAACCAAAAACTATGTTTCAAATCGATTTTGGAAAAAATGTGTGACCCTGTGATTCGTCCAAATATGGCTTCGATGTTCAAAGGCGCTTCGTATTGCGCGATTGTGTGTGAATTAATGTTTCTTGCATCTAAACATAATCGCAAATCACCACTCGATTTTTTAACGCATACTATCGGGTTGATATATGGAGAGTCACATCTTTCTATCACCTTGTCTTCGATCATTTTTTCAATTTCCTGTCCGACGCTTTGCCTGTATTTATACGGGATTGGATATGTCTTGGATTTAAAATTTTCTAAGTTTTTAACTTTAAAAGAATGTTCATAATTTTTAGCCACTCGGCTTTCTTCATTAATCAAATCTCCATAATTTTCTAGAATCTTCTCTACTTCCTTTTCCATGTTTTCTCCACATTTTAATTTTCTTTCATCCTCATTTTGTTCGCATGTGTTCACTGTCCATAATATTTCTTCATAAAATTCTGGATTCTCGTCCATTATTGCCATTTCTTCTCTGTCCTCATCCTTTATTTCTTCTTCTGTTTTTTTTATCTTCAATTTCCATTTGGTATCCCGAGCACCATGTTTCTACTGCTTTCATTTCTCTTATGAGAACTTCCTTTTCTTCCTGCTTCCTTTCTGTTTTATCGTCGATTGCCGACAATTCTTCCGTATCTTCGATTTCCTGTCTTTCTCTTGTATCCACCGTGTTTTCCTTCTTTCTTTTTGAACTCTTCTTCTTTTTCTTCCTTCTTTTTTTTTTCTGGTTGATTTTTTTCTTGTACTTTCGGTTTTTCCTCTACAGTCATATTGATTTCTTTATGTTTTTCCTGTTCATTTATCTTTTCAACAATTATTTTCCTCTCTATTTCCGTTTCTTCTTCTATGTTGTCTGGTTCTGCTCTGATTTCCAGTTTATTCTCCGAAAAATTTATGGTGATATGTTTTTCACTCAATTCATCAATTCCCGCTATCATATCATGGCTTAAATCTTCGATCACCACACATTGCATAATATAGTATTTGTCTCCCACTCTGATCCGCACTCCCAAACCTTCATTTACTGTCGTCAATTTTTTGTTGTTTGCACCCACTAAAGCAACCCTAGGAATTTTATACACAAATCTGTCCAAATTTAATTCTTTTACTAGTTTCTTATTGATTAACGATATCTCCGATCCAGAATCAATCAAAATTTTAATCGCTTTATGTTTTATAAATGCATCTAAGAATATTAAATTTGAATTAGAACTTTGTCTTTCATTTCCCGCCAACTGTATAAACTCTCTCGGATGACAAAATATACCGGAGAGTTGTTTATGTTTGTTCAGTGGATGCTTTATTGAAAATCCTGTCTGGATTCATTGCATACATCTTCTTCCTCGTTTTCTATTGTTACATGATTCATCTCCCTTCTATTTTGTCGTTGGAAATTCTGATTGTTTCTACCGTCCCTTTGTTCGTTCGTATTCCTAGTCGGAGGATTTTGTGCATCTCTGTTTCTGTTGTGATTTTCATATGTTCTATTTTTTTCGTGATTCCTGTTATCATAATTTTGTTGTCTATTGTAATTTTGGTATTCTCTCGGCCTATCTTCGTTTGTTGATTGGGCATGTCGGTTTCTCTGGTCATAATTTGATTGATACCTTCCTGCCGGTCCATTATATTGTTCATGTTGTCTTCTGTTTCGCATTTCTCTTCTTTTTGCTTCCCTTACTTGAAGGAATTGGCACAAACTATCAATATCTTGATAGTTTCTCAAAATCACGTGGTCCTCCAGCGTTTCTTCGAAATGTCTGCTTATCATTTCTACCAGTTGTTCGGTAGAGTATTTGTAGTCTAGATATTTGGAATTGTTATATATCTGCAAAGCATATCTTTCTTCCGATATTCCCATTTTCTCGTGATATCTTCCATTCTGTAGCTCTTGGTTGATTTCCCTCTGTTTAACTTTCCCCCAGAAATAGTTGAGAAATTTATTTTCGAAATCTGTCCAATTTTCAAACTCATCTTCTTTACTTTCATACCATAACGCTGCTCCTTCTTTCAGATGGTTTCTAATTGTTTCTTTGCAGTCGTCAAAATATCTAATATGTTGCAATTTGGTTTTCAAATTTTTAACAAATGGTACTGGGTGTGTTTTTCTAATATCCCCTCCAAATTGTATTTTCGCGTCGCTTGTACCAAGGATAATCATTTCCCTTCTTTCTCCACAATTCTGTTGATTCTTGAGTTCCGCAATTTGTTTTTCGTTTTGCTTAAATTTTTCTTCTATTTCTCGCCTGTCTTCTTGTATTGCATTTTCAAATTTGCTTTCTAACTGTTCTAATTCCATCTTCTGCACAGTCTTAATATCCTTCATTTTAGTTTCTATTTCTTCTCGTTGCATCTTCAGTTTCCTTTCTGTTTCTTCTCTAACTTTTTCTAAACAGGCTTTCACTTCATTTTCATATTTTTCCAAATGCTTTTCCAATTTGCCATCATTCTCTTCCAATTTCTGTTCTATTCTCTGTGATATTTCTCTTTGTGTTTCTTCCATTTTTTGTTGTGTTATTTCCATGGCTCGTTTTGCTTCCTGTTGATTTTTCTCTATTTTTTGTTGTGTTTCTTCCATGGCTCGTTTTGATTCCTGTTGATTTTCTTGCATTGTCCTTTTTGTTTCCTGTTGATTTCTATCCATTTGTTGTGATTGGAGTTGCATCAGTTGCAATAGTTTCTCTATTCCTGTTAATTCCTGTTCTTTTCTCTCCATAATCGTTGTATCTCCTTCATTACCCAATCCTTCTTCAACAATTTTTTCCTCTTCTCTGTTATTCTCTCTGCTTTCTTGCATTTTGCTTTGCCTCCTTGTGGTCGACATGTTGTTTCTTTTTGTTACTGTTTTCTTTGTCCCCGCCAAATGTGAAATTTTACAACACTCTATAAGTTGCAGAACACGACAAATATTTCTCCCCAAATTTAATAAATTTTCGCCACAAATATCAAATATGCAATCAGTAAATTTCAAAATAAATATCAAATGTACGATTGGTAAAAATATTAAATAATTCAATAGCAGTAAATATCAACTACCTACGATCAATCCATAAATCAAAAATATTTCTACACCTGGAAAAATTGTCAAATTATCCCTGGATCACCTGTAGTTATTCCTTATCTCTTTCCCTACCATCAAATGCAAAGCTGCGATATTTTTTAAGCCACCACGTTCTGGGCTCCAGTTAATGTGATATTCAAAGATCGGTGTGCTCAAAGCACTTGATTAGATAATTAACTAATTAATTAAATTTAATTTTAATGATGCACTTATGATTTAATCACACTATTTAATGCTCTAATCTCAGGGTTTTATATTCTCGTGCTTCAATATCTCCTTTGCTTTACATATGATAAATAAGGTCAAAGATTAACGGAATAAAACACATATATGGTACAAAAGCATCTATTGAAATAAATTCACCCTCAAAATATCCTCTAAAAATAATATTTCCTATTCTGATTATTGAAATAACCCTACCACTATCTAAAGTACTTATTGAAATTTGCGTTATGAATAATTCTACAAAAAAAAATAAAACTGTCTCTCGGATGATGAGTTGTCCAAATTCTTGTCTCTGGTCGCCTACAATTTACTCTTAGCAGCCCCCTATGTAGTCAGCAATCTCGCAACAAATTATTGCAAGCCTATTGTCATTAATGACCCCCTACAGATGCACGTATCTTTCAAAAAACAATGCTAGCCTTTTCTCCTCTCGATAAACTGAATCTATTTCTCGTTCCGGCATGCAACGGTGACTCTTGGAATATAAGTAGAACAATATAACTTACAATGCTTTACGTGATGAGCTTCCGTCAGGACACTTATTTTAACAAACTCACAACTATTCACTTATCTGCCTTACTAATTCAGGAGACTCTTAGAGATCACCACTAGTCGACTTAACGATCATTTCACAACTGACTCTTCTTCCACCCTCTAACATTTCGCTAAACTCCCATTCTTCATACCTAGCCCCTCCTTTTTCCTTCTTCACCAATCCGAGTTCCTCAATTTTATCCCCATCTACCTTTCAGATAACAAACACCAATTTTCCCTACCATTAGAAATTTCCTAAAACTAATTACATGCCAATCGGTTTTTTTTTCCTTTCTTAATATCTAAACAAAGATTACATTCATTTAAATTTCTAAATACAATTGTTCCCTCGCCGCAAAAGTCCATTTGGGAAACCCGGTCTCATTGTCCAAACACATAACCACTTTCTTATCATACTAACTGTACAAAGAAAATACTTAATCCCTATTTAAATTTTGTTTACCTACGGCCATCCAAAGATAATTGACTTTCATTTCTTCGAAATGAATTTTGGTATATTTTTATTATATGTTTTAACTTTTCTAAAATATTAAGATCGAAACCATATTAATTCAAATTTTACATATCTTAACAATATATATATATTATTATATTTTTTTTAATAATGATTTATTTATTTATTATTTATTTATTATTCCACGTTGGTTGAGCCAATTATTATATATATTTTTAATATTTATACAACAATAGGCAATTATATATTTTACTATTTAATTAAATATTTTATTTTTATAATATTTATTATTATTTATTATAATTAAACACTTTTTGTTATATCATTATTGAAATTTTTTATTTATTGATTTGTATCGAATCTATTGGGCGCCATCTATTGAGAAATTATTGTACCTACCAGCTCAGTCAATGTCCGAATCCATATATTGCAGGAAACTCTTTTCTTTAGAGGTGTGGGTTGAAATTAATTCTATAAGAGGCATTAAGGACAAAACTGTAAAAATATGTAACCAAAAACAATTGAAGACCACACTGTGATGAAAAATTTCGTAAATATATTTAAATGAAAGAAAAATACGCTTAATGCAACATCAATCTCGGTAAATACATAGAATAGTGTTAAATGTTTAATATTATAACATGTATATGATACATACTCTGGTTTATATATTTTTAATTCGCCACATGAAAGGATATGAAAACAAAATGGAAGTTCAATGACTCTGAAAATTTGTGTGATTATGGAATATAAACCAATTTATGTAAGTAAGGAATATTTCTCTCGTAAATTTATTTTACCAAAGCGGTAAATGATACTAAACTTATTAAATTTTTATTTTTATTATGCATGCTTTTCTCTTTAAATTTTTGTTAATCATGATATCATGTTAAAGTTTTGTAATGTCACCTGATTATTGTCCATCGAAGATGTTCGAACTGTTTCAACACTCCCAGATGCTGCTATACGTTGAAATTCCGGATCTCCCCAGGTCCATTCAGCTTACAATCTTATTTTTAGTAACTTTCTAAAGTCAAATCTGCTTGGAAACACTTTCCATACGAAAAATAACTCTTAATGTTTGTTTTTCACTACTTTTTGATTACATTTTCCAAAAATTTATATTTTAAAATCCAAATCTTTTGGGAATAGCTTCACAAAGCGTCTGTTCCCTCTGAAAATCTCGAACCTTCTCCTGAATTCAATTTTTTAAGCTTGGCGTCGTTTTTACAGCCAATCATATTTAAATAAATTAATAATTCATGCTTTGGAAATTTAAATGAACCAATAAGATAATTTTACAAATTATGACATTTAGTCAAAATGGTATTTTTCATCTAAAATTTGGAAATATATGCCTAAATGGTGATTTTATTCTCTTATTTGAGTAAAATTGAATTAAAGAATTGAATTCATTGAACTTTATAGATTCTTTTCATATATTTTGCATATCTGAGGATACTCCCAATAAGTTTTTATAGCTACTTTAAGCGAACACTGTCCGTACACTTTCTATACCTTTCATCACTACCTCTACAAATTAAAGTCCAAATATTTTCACTATTAATACATATAAAGTACTGAAATAACTTTCATATTATTCAGAAATAAATTACCAATCGATAGTGCATTAGCCATATCTCAGAAAATCATTTTTCTTTGTTAAAATTGATATCGAATTCTGACATTTCCCAAACCTACAACTTTAATGAGCTATTTTCAACATTTTGGTCAAATTAACATTAATAAAATCTAAAATTGATCTAACTATTATTCTAAATTTTTAGATTGGAGCCTCTTCTAAGATACTTTCATAAATTTACAAACTTAACCAAATCATGGAGACCGTAGTACATCAATGAACATTTTCTCCAAATGATCTTTAGAAAAAAATAAATTTTTATGATTATTCAACAGAAACAAAGTCATCATGGAACAAATTTGTAAGTTATTCTTTTGGTAAGACTAAATTTCAAACTATTGCATGTTTAGCAACAAATTCATACATTCTATGCCTTTTAAATAGCTTCCTTTATATAGTACGGTCTATTTCAAACTTTCTTGTTACTTAAACTGTATAACTCTAAATAAATTCATTCTATAACTATTAAATCAATTAAAATGCAACTTTAACTTCAATTCCCTTTAGTACTCTCATTCTATTCAACTCTCCAAACCAATCACGTCTCTCGAACAAAACCTATATCAAAATACTTACTTAACTGCTTTGGCAGTGCAAAATCATTAAATTTTTTATTATTTAACTTATTCTATCAATTTGGTATCTTAAAATCATGAGCAATGGCATATATATATATATATATATATATATATATATATATATATATATATATATATATATATATATATATATATGCAGACAAAATCAGCCAAAGTGATTTGCGATATCTAATTAAAGGTCGTACCAAGTTGGTTTTGTTGAATATAGCATGAAAGCACGACGATACTTTAGTGATAAACGTATTTTTCGTAGTAGCTATAGTATGTTGTTTTATATTATGTATTTATTACCTACATTAAATTAGTTTTAGTATGTTTCGACAAACAAAAAATGTAAGACAAACAAAAATTCTGTTTTTCTTGTAGTTGTTTTTTCGTATAGATATTGTTTTATATTGTAGTAAATTGAATTAAGTTTTAGTATGTTCCCTTTGTTTGTAGAATTATATTTAATTAAATTTGCTTTAATTATTAAAATAAATAAAGTTTCAATTATATTTTATGTATTTGTGGAAAAGGAAACCTAGCATTAGCGGCCACATTTCTATAACGGCCAATTGTTTTCTATTTTTAGTGGCCGTTATTGGCAGGTTTTACTGTACCAATAATATTTTATTAAATTATGAAATATTATTTAAATAAAAAATTTATAAACTTGATAAAAGAAAGTTTGCTGAGAATTTACTACTCTAATTATGGGGTTGTTTTTAATAAAATAGTGTTCACCCATGAGAAGGGGTAACATCTACCCCCAGGATAAAAGCGCAAGTTGGTACCACATCATTTTTGTTTCTTAAGGTATCCTCTAACTACTTACCAATTTTCATGAAAATTGATGGAGGTTCAACGAAATCAGGGGTGAAAACCTTCAGTGACTGCCTTTTTGGAAATATAAAATAATAATTTTTTTCGTGATTGTCGATTTGCTAATTTTCTGATTTTTGGTTGCTATAAGGTTTGAAAAATTAATAAAAATTATAAATCATGCACATAAATGTAAAAAAATATTTATTTTACTTAATTAAACGAGATTGCTTGAGCCAGAATGCTGAAATCTGCATTTTTATCATTAAAAAAAGGTGGATTTTACCCCTAAAATGCAGAAAGCGCAACTTGGTGCCATATCACTTTTGTTTTTTGAGGTATCCTCTAACTAATCAACAATTTTCATGAAAATCGATGAAGGTTCAAAGAAATCGTGGGTGAAAACATTCAGTAACTACACTTTCAGAAATATAGAAGAATAAGGTTTTCGTGATTTTCGACTTGTTAATTTTCGGATTTTTGGTTACTATAAGGTTTGAAAAATTAAAAAAAAATGTAATTCATGCCCATAAATATAAAACAAATATTTATTTTTCTTAATTAAAGATTACTTGCGCCATAATGCGGAAATCTGCATTTTTTACAATTTAAAAAGTAGGGGTGTATTGCACCCCTAAAATGCAAAAGCGCAAGTTGATGCTATATAACTTTTATTGCTTGAGGTATCCTCTAACTACTTACCGATTTTCATGAAAATCGATGAAGGTTCAACGAAATAGGAAGTGAAAACTTACAGTGACTGCACTTTCAGAAATCTAAAAAATAATTTTTAAAAAAGGGGTGTATTTCACCCCTAAAATGCAAAAAGCGCAAGTTAGCACTATGTCACCTTTGTTCCGAGAGGTATCCTTTAACTACTCACCAATTTTTATGAAAATCGATTGAGGTTCAACGAAATCTGAGGTAATAACTCATATCCACCTTCATTGACTCCACTAAGTGGAATTTTATAAAATACTCCTGTCACAGACGTCTAAAGGTGGGAAACTATGTAATGTAATGTTAATTTATACGTTTATAACCATAATTTCCACCTCCACTAGTTTCATGTCTTGAAACAACTGAAACTGTCTTAAATAAACATATTTTAAAGATTAAAGTAAAATTATTAACTCATCAATCATAATCTTTGATTTTGATTTATTATGGACATCCTTGCTTCCAAACTCACTCACTCTATTCGTTCTAACAGCTCCGTCAAAATTATTTATAAATTAAAAAAATGTTTGTAAATCAGTAAAATATCTGGGTATGACTCTGGATACCAAATTGATCTGGAAACTGCACGTTGATTTTATGCTTGATAGATGCAGTAAAGCATTAAATTTTCTTAAATCAATTGCAAAAACTTGGTGGGTGCAGATGTTGAAACATGTCTTCTATTTTATCGTTCATATATTAGATCTATTATAGATTATGGCTCAGTGCTGTATGGATCGGCTAGTAACAATATTTTAGGTCGCATAGATGTTTTTCTAAATACAGTATTGCGTTGTTGCATAGGTGCTATGAGATTTACCTCTATTGAACCACTCTATGTTGAAACAATGGAACCGCCCACTAAATTCAGAAGGGAATATCTCAGTCAAAAATTTCTTCTTAGGTTCCGATGTTACAACACTTGTTTATATAAAGAAATTAGTACTTTAAATTATTTTGATTTAACAAATAAATATTGGGCTCACAAAAATTCGCCTCCGTTATGTGACGCATTTCGAAACACTGCGAATAATAATACTGAACTTGCAGTTGCAAATAAAGTGGTAGATTTCGAAGATTTCTTTGAGTTACTAAGTCAAGTAGATATAATACAACCCAGTTATCATGAGCACTCTTTATTAAACAGTATTGTTTTAAACAACTACCTTACAAATTGGTCAAAATCTGTTTGTATTTATACAGATGCATCCAAAAGTTCAAATGGTATTGGTTGTGCCTTTTATACTCCAGATAAATTTATAGAAAAAATGTTTAAACTGCCCACAAATTTCTCCATTTTTAGTGCCGAGACTGCGGCGGTATATGAGGCTTTAATTTATTTCAAGTTAGCGTCCTATAATTCTGCAGTCATTTTATCTGATTCAGTATCTGTGCTTACTGCTATTCAAACACCTCAACTACCTTGTAGTACTTCTAATCCATACATTTTCTTAATAAAAAAATCTTATTTGAAATTATTAAACACACCCAAAAAATACAACTGATGTGGATCAAAGCACATTCAGGACATAATGAACATGTAGACCAATTAGCTAAAAATTCCCTCATCCATGGAACAGTAACCAAATATCAGCCCTGCATTCTAGATGCTTTTGCTTGTTTAACCCTCCATTAGTCGCTATCAGTGTCACACACCGACGACAGAATTATTCATTCGGGATTTACAAAATAACTTGTTTTTTCTATCGCCACTTTCTGTACCTCTTCCTATCAACTAACCTCGTGTTAGTATACATTCTTACCTACTTGGGTACAGTTGTGCGAGTTTTATAGCTATTTTCGGTGCAAGACTCCGTAGCGACTAACGGTGTGGTTATTACTTTATTGGCATAACTAGCAGTTCAGGTAAAGATTTAGCATCTTATTATTGCATTTTATCGGTAAGTCAAATCTTATTTATAGATGTCCTTTGAAGCCGAACAAAAACGTTTGTTGGAATTATGGGAAATGGTTCCTAGCGAATATTTTTATATTACAAATATCAATATGTATATTGTTATACTAGGGTTTTTCATTTTATACCTGTTGTTTTTCAATAAAACATTTTCAAAAATATTTTTCAGTCATTCCTATACACAATATAAAACTATTAGCGTGCTCATCACTATACAGTGATGGGCGCGCTAATAACCGGCAAAACAGCTCAAAAGATGGAAAACATAATATATTGCGAAACAAAAAGAGATGAAACTAGTGGAAGTGGAAATTATCGTTATAAACGTCTAAAATAACATTACATTACATAGTTTCCCACCTTTAGACGTATTAGAGGAGTATGACAACTGTCACTGTGACAGTAGAATTTTATAAAATACTCCTGTCACAGACGTCTAAAGGTGGGAAACTATGTAACGTAATATTAATAATTACTACGTTTATAACAATAATTTCCATCTCCACTAGTTTCATCTCTTTTTGTTTCGCAATGTATTATGTTTACCATATTTTGAGCTATTTGCCGGTTATTAGCGTGCTCATCACTGTATAGTGTTGTTTTTGACTAATTTTTTATATTATTTGAATAATTTGGTCCTTATAGAAAATCTAAAAATATGCAAAAGCACGTCAAATATATTTGTGAGGGGAACATTTTGTAGACCAATTTTTATACTAAATTACATCGACCCTCTAGCGAGGATGGACACAATCCCCAAAATTTTTAATGAAAATGGAGATTGAGTGATACCTCATTTTAAATGTCGTTCAGCCACCTTTTTAAAAACACCAAATACATTATACAGTGATGAGCGTGCTTATAACCGGCAAAATAGCGCAAAAGATGGAAAACGTATTAAGCTGTGAGATAAAAAGAAATGAAACTAGTCTAGCTGGCACATTTAGCGACATTACATGTATACTGAATTCGCTCTACCGAGATTCACTTTGACACATTCGGAATAGGAAACATACAACACAAAAATTCCTACCTCACACTATTAACTGATAAAATCAACTTAATCTTTCATTAAAAAAAGAAGAATTATTAGCAATAGTGGGAGTGTCTACTAATCTCATAAAATTTTGTGGAGTTTATTTCTACAAAATATTTTTATTTTGTACAATAAATAATTTTCTCATTTGCTATCAATACATTATAATGGTGTAAATAAATAATTATTGATTGGCGTAAGGTTTATGTTATTTTTATGTCTGTTTACTATTGATTATATTGGCTATGAGCAGGTGCGTTGGTTGTGTAGTAATTTCCAGTCACTTTTGACAACTGAACTTCCCAAAAAAGAAATTACTAACGTCAGTGTCAAAGTGAATCTCGACAGAGCGAATTCAGTATACCTACAGTGATGAGCTTGCCAACAACCGGCAAAAAAGCACAAAAGATGGAAAACATAATACATTGCGAAACAAAAAGAGATGAAGCTAGTGGAGATGGAAATAATCGTTATAAACGTATAAATTAACATTACATTACATAATTCCCCACCTTTAGACGTATCAGAGTATGACAACTGTCACTGTGACGGTAGAATTTTATAAAATACTCCTGTCACAGGCGTCTAAAGTCTGAAGGTGGAAAACTATGTAATGTAACGTTAATTTATACGTATATAACAATCATTTCCACCTCCGCTAGTTTCATCTCATTTTGTTTTGCAATGTATTATATTTTCCAACTTTTGCGCTATTTTGCCGGTTATTAGCGCGCTCATCACTGTATAAATTCACATTATTGATTGTTTCCCATCTTTACACGTACCAGAGAAGTATGTCAATTAAAACTGTTACTGTGGCAGTGGCAGTTACTAAACTCGTCCGATACGTCTAAAGGTGGGAAACAATCAATATACCTACTGTTAATTTTTAGGTTAATATCGCTAAATTTCCCAGCTCGACTAGTTTCATTTCTGTTTATCTCACAACTTAATACGTTTTCCATCTTTTGTGCTATTTTGCCGATTATTAGCGCGCTCATCAGCGTATTTTTTTTTCAGTGCATACTTTTGAAAAAATCTTGGAATCAATACTCCAAAAATATTTTGGAGTTCTGAATTCGGTACTTAATACATGTCTTTACGGTTTTACTTGATTTTTCCGAAAGTACTGAAAAGAAATATCATGTATATGTATGTGGTATTTTGAGGATTCGCTCCGACCATATTTTGATTGTAAAATAAAACAGACAAGGAACTTTGATTTTTAAAACATATTTCATTTTTCTTTCGTCTAAACCAATTTTAGCTCTGTGATAATTACTAAGTACAATCACTTCTGTAATATTGTTCCATTTGACGATCACCACGCAGCTTTTTACTAAATTTTGGTAGCAGTCTTCGATACAGGTATCAATGGCCGCATATTGTAAATTCTTCATTAGTTTCACTGAAGTAAAAACGATCAAAGCAGACAGATACTTCTGGATTTCTAATACTTTGATATAGTTTGGTAACCATTCTTTCGTCAAAATAACTGTCAAAGTTGATGTTGATATTTTGATCTGCTCCTGTAAAAGATAAAAGTTTTGGTGTTTTTTGGAAGATAAAGTAGTGGTTAATAATTAATTTAGTGTTTATAAACAAAAACATTTTAGTATATAGTGGTTTAAAACTTATTTCCCCCTAAATGGGGGATAAAAGTGAGTCAGGGACGTCTCTTGTGACGCGAGTGACTGCGGATAATGGTGATATTATTAGTAAAATGGAATTGAATATGCAAGATGATGGACAAAATGCGAGACCGAAGATTAAACAATTCAATTTGCTTTCAGATAAGTATAATCTTGATAATATTTGGGTTTACATTGAAAGGATTGGTGATGATCTTAATTTGGGAAAATTACATGCAATGACGATTGGGCACCTTATTTTTAAAAAATTAAAGTTAACGAATGTTCGAGAAATTAAAAGTATAGGTAGGAACCGTGTAAAAGTTTTGCTTACTTCTCGGTTAGAGGCAAATAACCTCGTCAATAACAGCTCACTTAAAGAACAAAATTTGAAAGCATATATTCCTAGTCATTTACTAGAAATAAAAGGTGTGGTGAAAGACGTTGACACTAGATATGATGTGAAATATCTCATGGATAACATGGAAACTCCTTCTAATGTTTTGAGTATATATAGGACTAAGCGTAGGGTACAAAAAGAAGATAAAATTGAATATGTGGACAAAAAAACTATAATTATAACTTTTGAAGGCAATATTTTACCGAATTATGTTGCCTTTAATAGAGTATATTTTTCTGTTGAACAGTTTTTTGGCCGAGTTGTTCAATGTTATAAGTGTTTAAAATTTGGGCATGTTTCAGGGCAATGCCGAAGTACACAGGAACTATGTATACAGTGCGGTGAAATTAAAAATAAAGACCATCATTGCGAAAAAAGTATGTTTTGTATACATTGCAAAAATAACGAACATGTGACAATATCAAAAAAATGTCCATTTTATGAAAAACAAAAGAAAATTAAGAATATTATGATACAACAAAAAACTACTTTTGTGGAAGCTAGATTAATATGTGAAAACTCCTTTTCAGCACTCATCAGTCCCAACTCTTTCTCTTGTTTAAATAATAATGAAAAAGAATTTCCATTCCTACCAATTAATAATAATGATAAAAATCGTGGTCCGACTCGGCCAACTGTAGAAATTAATAGATCTCAATTTTTGACTCAATCAAACTCTAATATAAATAATTCAAATGAACACTCAGGAAAGAAAAGAAAAGCAAATTCACCTATTTTAGAATCAACATCTCATAAACCGATGTTCCCCTTCACTTTTGGACCGTCTCAACCTTTGCCAACTAATTCTTATACACCGAATAATAATATCGAAAATAAAACTGAACTAGCTAAATCTGTAGCAACATTTATAATAAACTTTTTATAAAATATTCATACAGTAGAAGACATAAAAACCTTAGACAACAAAATAATTATTAAAGAAGTAGAACAGTTCATAATTAATTCATAATGTCAATACAACATAATTTAAAAATAAGTCAGTGGAATTCCAGATCTGCTATATCAAACAAAGGTAGTTTAATGCATTATTTAAATAATAAAAGTATAGACATCCTCCTAATTAGTGAAACATGGTTCAAAAAAGATATTAGTTATCATTTTAAAAATTATAATTTGGTTAGAAAAGACAGAAATGATGGCTTCGGTGGTGTAGCTATTCTCATCCACAATTCAATTACTTTTAGTGAATTAAATTTAAACTCTAATTTTAACACGGAAATAGAAGTTTGTGGTGTAACAATTAAATATAAAACAAAGGATCTGAATATTTTATCTATATATAGACCACCTAAAAGTAAAAGTTCAATAAATGATTGGACAAACATCTTCTCGCAAGTTAATAATTCAGCAATTATAGGAGGAGATTTTAATGCTCACCATACTATTTGGGGATCTAGTTACAATGACACAGTTGGAACACAGCTTATTAATACTGCAGATGATCTCAACCTTATCGTAATAAATAATGGCGAGCCTACTGTTCTTACTCGACCAGATCAAAATAGTTCAGCAATTGATGTAACTTTTGTTACTCCTGACATAGCTAATAAAATCCACTGGTACATACATTCTGACACACTAGGCTCTAATCATTTTATTATCAATATGGAAATATTAGATAGTACTACAACTGAAGAGTTTATACCCAGAAGTAAGTGGAACATTAGAAAAGCCAATTGGACTCTATACACAACCTCAGTTGAAAATTTTTTTAATAGTGTTTACGAAATGGACAGTACATCTGATAAATATTGCTTTCTAATAGATAGTATGAATCATGCTGCGCACATTTCAATCCCGCAATATAAAACTTTTAAAAATAAAATTCGTTGTTCCCCACCTTGGTGGAATACAGAATGTGATACAATTATTAAAGAAAGGCAAGAAGCACTGACAGAATATAAAAAAAATGCTAATTTTAATAATTATATAAAGTGTCAAGCTAGCATGGCTAAAACTAAGAAGAATCTAAAATTGATAGCTAAAAAGAGTTGGAAAGATTTTGTGTCTTCTCTAAACAAAAATACTCCAACTACAACGTTGTGGAAGCAAGCCAGAAAACTAAACAGAAAATCAATTCCAAATGCATACAATTTGGATAACACCTTAGAGGATGAAATCTTTGATAAAATTGCTCCGCCATCTGTTAAACCACCTAATACTCATAATTATATTCCAGATAAGCAAAGCCATTTTTTACTAGAACCTTTTAATATTACAGAACTAGAATATGTTCTAAAAAATCGAAATAACACGAGTCCAGGATTTGATAATATTAAATATCCAATGATTCAACATCTCCCTAAAATTGCCAAACTTCTAATGTTAGATATTTTTAATTGTGTAATCAGCAATAAATCAGTTATTGATCAATTTCACGATGTAATTGTTTTACCAATATTAAAACCAGGTAAAAACTCAAATTTGGCTCAGTCATATAGACCGATTTCTCTTATGTCCTGTATGTTGAAAACTCTAGAACGAATGATAAAACACAGGTTGGAATGGTGGGTAGAAAAAAATAAACTTCTTCCAGATTTTCAGTTTGGTTATAAAAAAGGATATGGTAATTTAGACGCACTTTCTACACTAGTAACAGATATTCAAAACACATTTTCCAACAACACCTATTTACCTACTATATGCTTAGACATTGAAAGTGCATATGACAATGTCAGTCTTGACATTTTAAGGGAAAAATTGATAAAACATTTTCATATACCGCCTCAGTTGGCTGAAGCTCTTTATAATTTTTATTCCTGCAGAAAGATATATCTAAGAACTAATTATAATAAACTGATAGGCCCTAGATATAATAATTTAGGACTACCACAGGGATCAGTATTGAGTCCCCTTTTGTTTAATATGTATACTGCGGATTTGCATAAAGTCCCTACTGACATTTTTAAATTTCAAATAATATAATATGCTGATGATTTTCTCCTGTATTCACAGGCCAAAACTTATGATAACTCGGTTCAAACCTTAGGACGAATTCAATATTGTGTTAATTTATGGTTCAATCAAAACGGATTCGAAATAGCTCAAAGTAAATCTACTGTCTGTATTTTCACTCGACATAATATCCCAAAAATAGAGAATTTAAAACTTAATGGCTACGACTATGCATTTGATTCTTCCATTAAGTATTTGGGAATGATTTTGGATCGTAAATTGACTTGGAAATTACATATTGACTTTATGTAAAATCGATGTAATAAGGGTCTAAATTTTCTTAAATCAGTTTCAAGGATCTGGTGGGGAGCTGATGTTGAAACTTCCTTGCTTTTCTATCGATCATATATTAGATCTATAATTGATTATGGTAGTATTCTATATGGCTCAGCTTCTAAACATATTTTAAACAAAGTAGACGTTGTACAAAACTTAGGACTCCGTATCTGTTTGGGAGCTATGAAATCAACCCCAAATAAAGCTTTACATGTAGAAGCTTTAGAAATTCCACTCAATTATAGAAGGAAATATCTCAGCCAGAAATTTTTAATGAAAATTCGTTACCTAAATATCGGTCTTTACCAAAATATTAACAAGCTGAATGTAGCGGATTTAACTAATAAATACTGGAAGCTAAAGAACTCTCCTCCCCTTTGCGAGGCTTTTCGAGATCTGTTAAATTTTGACTGTGATTATAACATGATTGATAGTTTTGGACTCGAAGATTTTCATTCTTTTTTACATACAGTTAAATTAGTAAAACCAAGTTACCATGAAAACAGTAATATTAGCTCTAACATCTTAAGAACATTCTTAGATAATTGGCCAGATTCTATAAATATATATACAGATGCATCTAAGACGTTAGTTGGCACTGGATGTGCCTTTTTCATACCTGCTACTAAAACAGAAAAAATATTTAAGTTAGGCCATGATTTTTCTATCTTCAGTGCTGAAGCCATAGCAATTTATGAGGCCCTGCAATATTTTAAAGAATCAGAATTATTTCCGATTCACTCTCTGTTCTTCTTGCTTTCAAACTATAGATTTTCCCAATAACAATTCAAATATTTATATCCTACTAATTAAGAAAATCCTTTTTGAAATTCATAAAAATAAAAGAAGATTGAACTTTTTATGGGTTAAGGCTCATATAGGACTAACGCATAATGAATATGTTGATAGGTTGGCTAAAAAAGCCATTGAATATGGTACTTCACATAATCGTAAGTTTTGCATATCTGACTTAGTTAACACTATTAAGCATCGAGTTAAAAATCAGTGGAGTCAATCATGGCGAGATCTTTGTAAACAATCCAAATCTCAGTATTCACTGATTCAACCTTCTGTTCCAAATATATATTGGTTTAAAAATTACGTAGTACCTCGAAGATATATAACAACATTAATTAGAATGAAGTTTGGACATGCATGTTTCCCTCTACATCTAGCAAGAATTAAAGTTTTTGATTCAAATCTTTGTACAGAATGTCAGAAGGTTGGTGACTTAAATCATACTTTCTTTGAGTGCGCAAAATATATTCCATGCACATATAATTTAATCCAAGATTTAATAAAATGTAATGTTTTTCCACCTTTCAATGTATCCTATCTATTGTCTCTGAACAGCAAGAATATATATGATTGTTTAATGAAATTTATCTGTGAAACTAAAATTAATCTCTAAACTTGTTAATCCTGATAATTTGGTATATTATGTACATATGAAAAAAGAAGAAGAAGAAGAAGAAGATACATAATGGAAAATGTGGTGAGCAACTTGGACAGTCCATAGCGGCCAGCTTTTGAACTGAGTAGAGAGCTGTAGAAGAGTTTGCTATGGAACTCTAAGGACCTCATTGCCTTCCTTATGTATGAACAGAAAACAAAAAAAAAAAGTTGTGACTGGCTAAATGACACCCAAGTCAATGCCATAAAAAAACAAAAAAAAAAAACCATTCTTTCACCCAAAGTTCCGTTGGTATGTTTATTTCCCAGCGTGTATATTCATTCAGATCATAAACGTAACTAATCAAACTGTTCACTTTTGCCAGATTTTAATACCTCTTTTTGTAGGTTTTAGAGATATTTTAGGTAGATATTGCTTAAGCACTCATCTGCCTTTAAATTTAGCCATTGATTCATCAACAAACACTATCGGATCGTCAGCATGGATTACTCAACACTATGAAGGAAAAAAAATAAGCGACTTTAGTCACATAATAAGAAATGAAAAATATAAGTTGATGCGGCTAGTTATACAAGGGAAAGTGGAAGGAAAAAGAGAATCAGGAAGACGACGCACGTCCTGGTTGAAAAATATAAAGCAGTGAAGTGAAAAACAACAATAGAGCTCTTCAGAACTGCTGCAGATAGAGTAAAATGAACCATGATGATCGCCAATGTCTGTAAAGGATGAGGCACATGAAGAAGAAGATCGGAATGCCCACTTATAACAGTTTGTTTCAAAACATCTATTTCACTTCAACAACGATTAACTAAAATTAGTAGCACAGCCAAAACGTCACGAAGCGGTAGATTTTTTCGGGGAATAAAATTCTCATAAGATGGTTGCCACTCAATCTGAGAGAAATTTAGTATTGTACTAGAAACTGTAGGAATATGACCATGAGGTTATTCTTGGGGCAACACATCATCAGGTTGTTCTTGGGGCAACTCTGCGGGTTCTTCAACTTCGAAATTAGTCTCATTTCCTGTTGTCTCATTATTGATACACATTTATCATTAAAATGCAAATTAGAAGAACTGTCAGAAGATGGTGCGTATTCTGAACCGCTATAATGGAAGGGCTCTTCTTCATCATATGATTCATTCCACAAATTATCAGCCAAATATTGTAATAATCAAGTATATTCAAATTTCGACGCCCAAGTCGGGTGTCGTTGTCAAAATATAAAATAATACTAAATAAACAAAAATGTTGTTGCTTAGTAAAAAATTCTTCTAATAATTTATTTAATCTGACTCATTTATATCGGCAATTCAGACACGTATTATACATTTTAAAGAAGACGACTTTAAAATGATATTGCCAATATTGATGAGTTGCGTTCTTGGGACGACTTTACTAAAAGATAGTTCATTCGATTACATGAAATCAATCCCAACTCAAGAATATCCGCCACAAAAAATCATAGCATGTGATCTGTCTTTAAAAAGACAACCAAATGCTACGGTGGTACTGAAATTCTCGCGTTAGAGATTCCATAGTAAATCACGAGGGAAAACCAGGAAAAACCTCGTGATATTTTTAAAATTATTTTTAGTTTACACATAATTTATCAAAATTCATATCAGAAACAAAGAAATATACATTTAAATAAATTTAATATTCTTTTAGAACAAAATAGTATACATACTTTTGATAACCTAAATAGAAATAATGACATATTAGCGACAGTTGTCAATCTATCAAAGAGACATTTAAATGCAACGGAAAATTTGGTATTGTCAAAAGGTTTAAACTATGCTGTCACTCATCCATCTATTCCAAAATTAGACATAATTAGCGCAGTGGAAAAAATATCCCAGTGTTTACCAACTCATGAAAAAGAACAATATAGGGTACTATGCAAACTTGAATTGGAAAAATCTAATAAAATTGAACAGAACATCAACAAAGAGGAAATGAAAGCTTTAAAAACTTTAAAAAATGATGACTCCATAACAATCCTACCAGCGGATAAAGGAAATGCAACTGTAATAATGGATAAAGTACAATATGAGAACAAAATTACAGATCTAATTACAAATGGACCTTATACCAAATTAGCGAAGGATCCAACGAAGACACAGGAAAACAAAATCTATAGAACTTTATTCAAATTTAAAAATGACCTAACGTACTATCAAAGAAAACTAATGACACCTCATTACAGTAAGACACCACATTTTTATGGAGTACCGAAAATTCACAAAGCAAATATTCCACTTAGACCTATTTGTAGTACCATCAATTATCCTTGTAGTGAACTATCAAAATTTTTATTAAATATTATAAAACCATTTGCAAATAATAATGACACATTTATAAAAAATACACAACATTTTTTAAACAAATTATCAAATATTGAATTTAATCCAAATAATATTTTAGTAAGTTTTGACATAAACAGTTTATTTACAAATGTGCCATTAGATAAAACTTTAAACATAATCAAAACGAAATTAGAAAATGATAATACATTAACAACTAGGACAAGACTAAATGTATCAGCTATAATGGAGTTATTGACATTATGTACTAATAATACCTATTTTCAACTAAATAATGAATTCTATAAACAAAATTTTGGTCTCGCAATGGGCTCTTCTTTATCTCCATTATTGGCTAATATATTTATGGAGGATTTCGAAACTAATATCATTTCTAAACAAAATTTAAAACCCACAGTATGGTGGAGATATGTAGATGATGTGTTTTCCATATGGCCTCATAGATCGGAATTGCTGGATACGTTCCTGAATATTATAAACAATCAAGAAGAGACAATAAATTTTACAATGGAAAAGGAATACAATAACACCCTACCTTTCCTCGATGTTTTGGTCTCAAAGAAGGATACTGGATGTGAGACTCAAGTGTATAGAAAACCAACACACACCAACAGATATCTCAATTACAAATCAAATCATAACATCAACGTTAAAAAGGGAATCATTAAATCCTTATATGATAGAGCCAAAATTACTTGTTCTAACGAAAATTCATTTTTAGAAGAAAAACAATTGTTAACATCTGTTTTATTAAAAAATGATTATCCCATATCGTTTATAAATAAGGAATTGTCAAGATTGGATCGAATGGAACAGAACAACTTAGAACGGGATCCTACAACATTCACAAAAAATAATACGAGGAAAATATCAATACCATATATAAAAGGACTATCCGAGAAACTTAAAACAATAGGAAATAAATTCAACATATCAACAACATTCAAAACAACAAACACATTGAGATCTATTCTATCTAAAACTAAACCTAACAGTGAACAAGAAAGAACAAAAAATTGTATTTATAAAATACCTTGTGAATGCGAACAATTTATATAGGTGAAACGTCAAGACCATTAGACGTTAGAGTAAATGAACATCAGTCTTATATAAAAAATAGAGAATTTGATAGATCTCAAATATGTCAACACGCATGGGATAATGAACATAGAGTTCAGTGGAGAGATTCAAGTATAGTCCTAAAAGAAGCAGATAGTAAAAAGAGAAAAATCAAAGAAGCGGCTCTAATTATGCTAAATGAAACCAATTGTGTCGCAAATTCCTCGGTAGAATGCAGTAGGATGTGGTTACCCATATTAAAGGAGGAAGTCAATAGAAATAAAATACCACAATTAGTGAATCAGTAACATATCGAGTTAGTACATATTTAGTATTTTAGTATTATTTAAAATTTAAAATATCAACTCAGAATTTGGTATTAGTTTTGAGAGTAAACTAAATGTAAACCCAAATACTTACGATGTCGGGATAGTATCACGAGGTTTTTCCTGGTTTTCCCTCGTGATTTACTATGGAATCTCTAACGCGAGAATTTCAGTACCACCGTAGCATTTGGTTGTCTTTTTAAAGACAGATCACATGCTATGATTTTTTGTGGCGGATATTCTTGAGTTGGGATTGATTTCATGTAATCGAATGAACTATCTTTTAGTAAAGTCGTCCCAGGAACGCAACTCATCAATATTGGCAATATCATTTTAAAGTCGTCTACTTTAAAATGTATAATACGTGTCTGAATTGCCGATATAAATGAGTCAGATTAAATAAATTATTAGAAGAATTTTTTACTAAGCAACAACATTTTTGTTTATTTAGTATTATTTTGTATTCTGACAACGACACCCGACTTGGGCGTCGAAACGTTAATAAAATCATTTTTAGGTAAAATTGTGGCTTATTTCCCATTTGAATATACTTGATTATAAAAATGCCACAAGAAAATAGCTTCAGAACAACATTAAAAATATTGTAATAATTCATGTTCATCCAATTTTCTTTTTCTATAATAATATACAGTATGATTCGAGAAACACTAAAGGTCGCAGCATGTTATCATGTGTCTAGGACATTTCGCCGTCGCCGTTTCGTTGTTAGCATTCGTACTTATAATTTCGGTATGATCATTACTTGTATGTAAATTTTGAATGGTTTTCGAACGACTACATATATACTATCACTTTTGCATAATGAATTTTTTTTAATTTTTGATACAGTAAAAACAATTGAAATTGAAATCCCTTTTTTCAATATTATTTCCGGGAATCTGATAATAGTCATATTTATCTATTTAATGATGTATTCTAATTATACTCTTGTTTATTGTCCTTAATTTCCTAGAAATAATAGGTTAAACTTAAAATTACAAACAATAGGTGACTATTAAAGGTTGTCAGGTACATCAGGTACCATTAACAGATTATGTCCCTTTTCCTCGCTCCTCACTTTTGATTTACTACATAAGCGCAGAATTCATCTGAAGAGTTCAGTCGTATCTTGAAAGTGTTTGCAATAATTACGAACTTAATTATGGACCGACAAATTCTATCTACTAAAGGAATGTCAAAATTTAGCTCAGGTGGTTTTATTTATGTTTTTGATGCCCTTAGCAAAAATGACGATGAAATTAGATTTTGGAGATGTGAGAGAAGAGACATGTGTAAGGCAAAAATTCACACTAAAAATGGTGAAATAATAAAAAAGGTTAACCTGCACTCTCATGACGCCTCGGCTGTGAATGTAAAGGTTGACCAAATAGTAACAACCATTAAAAGACGAGCAGAAGATACAATGGAAGGAACAATTCAGGTAATTTTCAATTTATTCTAATAAATTTTCTTATTTCCAACAATATTTTACTTTGAAATTTTCATTGATTGATTCATTTTTTTTATTTTAGGTAGTCAACGAATGTTTGAATAATACCAGTCAGGCTTCTCAAGCTCGACTTCCAAATAGTTGCGCACTGAGGAAGACCATCAGATGAAAACGCAACGAAATTCAAGCTGCACCGCCAAACCCTGTTAATTTGAAAGAATTGCGGATACCGGAACATTACAGGATTTATGAAGTGTCGGATGCCGTGGAAGAAAATTTCCTTTTGGCGGACAATGGAGAAGGGCCCAACAAAATATTGATTTTCGGGAGAGACAGCTGGCTACAGAATTTGCAAACTTCGCCCATATGGTTTGCCGATGGTACATTTTCAATAGCACCGCCGCTTTTTTCCCCAAGTATACACCGTGATGGCAACTAAAAATAATGGGGTCCACCCTATATTTTATGCCCTGTTGCCAAACAAATCACGAGCTACTTATAGCCGCATGTTCGATCTAATAAAGATTTGAAGCCAGATCTGAGCCCTACTGTGATCAATTTGACTTTGAGCAGGCAGCATTCGCAACCATGGAAGATTGCTTCCTAGGAGTAAATATCAACGGATGCTTCTTCCACTTAGCACAAAACATGAAGAAGCATGTGGCACAGTTAGGTCATCTTACAGAATACAATAACGACGCCCAATTTGCCTTAAATTGTAAGATGGTGACATCCTTGGCATTCGTTCCAGTTCGTCATTTAGATCAGGCCATTGATGTGTTTTAGAAACGCTTTACCTGTTGCGCTTCAACCACTGTTGGATTGGTTCGAAGACAATTACGCAGGACGTATGAACAGGTAACTATAATGTGTACTTCTTCAGAAATTCCAAAATCTGTATATCATTTTATTAATTATTTATAGACGAGGAGATGGTAGACGCCCGCCATTATTTCCCCAGGAGATGTGGAATCTCTATCAAAGGACGATGGATAGGGAGGATAGAACCAACAATTACGCGGAGGCAGCACACAGAAGGCTTCAAACAGAATTAGGAGTCGACCACCCTACAATATGGAAATTTATCGACAGCCTCTGTAAGGTGCAGAAGGGTAGGGACGTTCACTATGAACAATTAGTTGCTGGGAAACTGCCACCCTTGAAAAAAAATATAGGGACGCGGATGAGCGAATTTTAAGATTAGTCCGAAACTTCAATGCTGATGGAGATATTTTAGAATATCTTAGAGGACTTGCCCATAATTATAAAATGTAACTTTTTAAATATTTTTAATACTGTAAATATTTTATTTTTCAGACGAAAACAATGTATAGTTGAATACAAAAATATAACTTGGTTTTACTAGCAACATCAGCATTTTATTTACACTGACATTTAGTATAAAAAAAGTTAGTATGTTATCACGTTCTTGCGACATTTAGTATAAAAAAGTTAGTATGTTATCACGTTCTTGTAAACTTAACCAATGCCGGGATGGCGACGGCGAAAATGCCGACGGCGAAAGCGCCGACGCCGAACTGGCTCGACTGCGAAATGGCCGACGGCGAAGTGGCTCGACGGCGAAACGGCGACGGCGAAACGTCCCAGTCCGTGTTATCATGCAGATAGCGATTCCAGCACATATCTGAAAAACCTTATTTTACTGAAAGGTGTCTGATACGATACGTTCCAGACAGTGTGAATTGTTCATATTTAAAACCATTAAAATCACTATTTTTCGGAAACTAAACGCTACGTGCTGGAATCGCTACCTGCATGATAACATGCTGCGACCTTAAACACTGAAGATACCTTCTGTGAATTATTTGTAAAACAAAATAATAAAGTGTTTAATTGATTTATCTATCCATTATAAAAATCAATCTTGTGAATTGTGCAACCAAGCATACAAATCTAGTGAGGCATCGCACCTTGCCAGGCAATCTGTAACGGTTCGATACGTTACGAAATTATTTTTGAACTTTTTAATTATTTCTCTAATTATTTCTTTTGATCTCTTAATTAATTTCTTTAATTTTCTCGTAATTATCTATTTACGTGACGTCACACTTCTGTCTACGGAACGCACTATACGCTACCTAGTGGTGAAGATGACTTCACGTTCTGAGAGAATTTGACGTTTACCTTGTTGGAGAAGCGGATTTCGCTGACCACTCGACTGGTAGCTTGGAATAGGTAAAGTCGAATCAAGTATAACAGCGTAGTACCCAAAATGGCGGAATCTTAAGTAATAAGTTTTATTGGAAAATACAGTTCCACTTAACCCTTAAACGCCCAACCTTTTTTTGGTTCCATGTAAGCCCAAGGGTGGGCAAAAAATGTCCACCTAGAAAATAGTTAATATATTTATTGAGGGTGGTTGGAAATGGATTAAACTTAAGAATCTTATGCCTAATAAACACAGCATCTTCTAAAATATTAATATAAACAATTTACAAACCTTATAACAAAATTACAATGTACATCAAAATTAACATACTAGTAAAAGCCGGTAATTCAGATTTGTCGATTTTCTCCAAATTCTTCCTTTCAGCCTCCTTATTGGCGGATAATTATGTCGATTATGTAATTATACGTCGATATTTATATTAATTATGTTCCTACCAACGAGAAACTATATAGAAACCATTAGTAACAAGTTTTACTAAGGGTGTACTTTTTATGCCCACCCATATTTAACTCAATATATTACTTTTATTTTCAAAAATATCGGTAGAACCAAATTAACATTCGATAAAGGGCTGTCTTTTTAACAATAAATAATTTTTGAAAATTTTTTAAAAACGTAATAAATATGTTACAAAGGAATATGCATTAGGTGGACATTTTTTACCCACCCTTGGGCGTTTAAGGGTTTTAAGTGAAAATGGTATCCCCTGGTTTTATCTACTGAATCTATCCAGTGTTCAATAGAGGGACAACAGTAATGAAACACTGAAAGATTCCGGTAAATATTTTTTTCTTACATAAAAAGTTAATAACCTGGCATGTTACCTTATTTTTACATCTAATAAAATATTCTTTCCAGTTCAATTTCCCAGTAAATTTGTTAAGTATTTAATTTAGTATCTTTTAATCATTCCAATACCTATAAGTAATATCCATCCAGAGGAAATCCTAACCTTATATTTTTTTGTTATACAAAAGTCAAAATTTCTTTCCAACATCATTAATAAGTATCCTATAATTATTTAAAAAAAAATCATATCAATTCTGTATTTAAATTCCAAACTCATGTGTCTGTAATTTAAAATCGTCATATACAGTCTCTCAAGGTCAAATTTTGTCAAGACTTCAATAATGAGATATTTTTTTTGTGGATTAATGACCCTTTTTACATTATTGTTTTTCCTAAAAACACTTCTCTAGTTTCTCTTTTTCTTCTTTGACTTTTTCGTACACTTTTACATTGAAACTAAGACTGGGTAAATATTTGTTTTAGCCTTTTGGGGAAATAATATACTTAAGACAACATGGGTTAAGTTAAGTTATAGACCGTCGCCGACCTGAGAGAAACCTATTCCGGCTTCAGTCAGTCAACCTGGGAGCAAGCTGGAGCGTTCCAGCTCCATTTACTTTCTTCTACACCTGTGCTTACAGGAAGCATGGTTTTGCACTATCCGGGTGGTTAGTTTCTGGAAACCTTTTGGAAACCATAATATGTGACTAAAGTCACATTCTAATGTTTTGACAGTTCTCTTACGTCAAAAATTTTGACCTACGTAATATCGCTTTTGTAGTAAAAATACTATATTTCCAGTCTTGCTGTATGCTGCAGAGTAGAGACCTGGGTAATAACGGAACCATTAACGAGGAAGCTGGAGGCATTCGAAATATGGGTGTACCGACGTATCCTCAAAATATCCTGGACGACTCACACCACCAACATAGAGGTATTGCGCCGAATGGGAAAACAAAAAGAAATCTAAATCCACGAGGAAAATAAAATTCCTACCATAAATCACAAAAATACGAGATTTTTGTAAAATGTGTATTTGAGATTAAGATTCCCTCAATAAGTGTTACATTAAATGAGTCATAAGTTTTCGGATTAAAAATCCATCATCAGTGTTACTAAAACCAAAAAATAATAGCATGCCTGAGCTACCAAAATGTTTTTTTTGGTAAAAACCCTTTAAAAGTTTACAGTTGTGTTATATTACATATACATATTAATAAAAATACTCAATGATGTTGCAGATATACATGGATATTACCCAGGTCAACATTGGACTGTTCCCACGTGGTTGGAACTTGAGGATTAAAACCTCACATATTGAAGTTCAACGGCCAACTGAAATGAGTTAAATTGAACCGAACTGAGTTGGCCATTGAACTTCAATATGTGAGGTTTTAATCCTCAAGTTCCAACCACGTAGGAAGAGTCCAATGTTGCCCTGGGTAATATCCAGGTATATCTGCAACAGTTGAGTATTTTTATTAATATGTAATATAACACAACTGTATACATTTAAATGGTTTTTACCCAAAACATTTTGGCGACTCAGGCGTGCTATTATTTTTTGGCTTTTAGTAACACTGATGATGGATTCCTTAATGCGAAAACGTTCTGTGATTTAATGTAACCCTTATTTAGGGAATTTTAAATATACCGTTTACAAAAATCTCGTATTTTTAAAAAGAAATCTCTTTCACAATTAAGAAACAGAAACTTGAATACCTCGGTCATATTATGAGACATGAGACATGATCAATATCATATACTCCAACTGATAATACAGGGTAAAATAGAAGGCAAACGCGGACCTGGAAGCAGAAGACACTCATGACTTCAAAACTTACGTCAATGGTTTGGACTAAAATTGATCGAGTTATTCAGAAACGCTGTAATCAAAATTAAAGTTGCTATGATGATAGCTTACGTCAGACAACTCACATGAAGAAGAATACAAAAATAATAAAACACACTTCGCCTATGCAGATTGAGACTTTAATTCTGAGAAGAAACTGAATGTTTACTTGGATAAATTGTGGCGGTAAGCCAAGCAGTAGGATGTATTGTGATTGTGAGAGTGGGACAGATATGTATACTCCGTCTAATTTACTTACCGTTGCACGTCATACGCGTCATAGCCGGTGACGTCACATGATACCAACACGAAATATTTAAGCGGTAGGTGTGTTCTTTTTTAGAATCATTTTGCCGAGTACACTGGGATTACAGACACTAGACATATTTTATTATGTACGCTTAGAAATAATATTAAAAGATTTCTATTAATGTTAACTTAAAGAAACACAATAATATTTTTCATTTAATTTGTGTAAATGGATTATAAAGCGTGTATATGAAGCACATTTGTTCGGAACACACTGTAACTGTAATCAAACGAAGGTGATATTTTGGCATAAATTGGTAACATTTATTTGATGACACTTCATATTTGTTTTTATTCTTTACTATAAGTATATTTGTTTCTTTATATTTACTGTTTTATTATGTACTTTAACGTAAGATTAACTTAATTCTTGTTTTCTATTTCTAAAGTATTTACTTATTTACATTGAATAATAATTTGTTTGGCTGTATATCCACTTCCGCAAAAATTATGTTATGTATTTGATTTAAAATGAATTCAAATATTTTTTGTAATTGGGCAACAATGTCAACTTAGATCTCTAAATTAAATAATGACGTGCAACGGTAAGTAAATTAGACGGACTGTATGTATGTCCTTCTGATGATTGCTTTTCCCTCTAGATTTTTTTTTAATTAAGGATGGGACATTGCACGGTAGTATGTAGGTACTACTAGATTTGCGATCAACTTGACTTGCAAGAAGGCGCATTTAAGAGGACGTATTTTAAAGTAACTATTATATTTTATTAGACAACTGACCCATTAAAAAAAGTACAATAATTTGTAGGGTTCTGGATGTTTATATATACTTGCCTTCTATCATCACAAAATTTACAACATGCTTTATTCTACAATCGTAGCAAGTAGACAGCTTTCTATACAAGATAATGAATTCGAAAATATATCTGCAAAACAGGCAAGAACAATGAAAATATTCTCTTTAACATTAATAAGTTTGTGTTTTTCGGCCCATTTGCTATTTGTGTTACCAACGGTCTTTAACGACGATGACATAACTTTAAGTTATTGGTTTATAAGAGAATATTGTGGAACATCATTTTCTGGATCGGCACTGTCATGGTTATTTAGAGCAGCAGTACTTGTAGGTAACTACTTCGTTTACTTATACATTTATACCATTTATATATAGGTACTATTTACATCTCCAAATTTAGATCCAAATCAACCACGCCCAGGAGCAAGCAACAGTACACCATTAGAGCCTCCATCCATTCAAGAAGAACGGGATGCAATAAAACGCCAAAAAAATAATAAATCTCCAGGAAGTGATGGTATACTCGCGGAACTTATTAAGCGTGGAGGTAATTACTCTGACTAATCAAATATATAAAATAATACTCTGAGCCTGGAATGAGGAACAAATCCCGGAAGAGTGGTGTATTGGAATCGTTTGCCCGCTACACAACAAAAGTGGTCAATTGGAATGTAGAAACTATAGGGGAATAACCCTCTTCAATACAGACAGAATATAAAATATTTTCGGGTATATGGTCGCCTAAGTTTATATTCAGAGGAGTTTCTGGGCGAATATCAAAGTGGTTTAGGCCTGGTCGATCAACAACAGACCAGATTTTTGTGTTAAGCCAAATACTAAAATATACCAATGAATTCAATATCGACATATTATACCATCTTTTCGTAGATTTCAAATCTGCCTATGACAGTATCCTAAGAAATAAATTGTATTAAGCCATGAATGAATTCCACATCCCGATAAACTGATAAGATTGCTTAAGGCTACAATGCGTAAAGTTGTTTGCAAAGTCGAAATTCAATGAATAAATCATCCCAAATGTTGGCATATGCCGATGATGTGGACCTGCCTAGTTGCCCGCACAACACGCAAGCTAGGAGAAATGTATACCACATTCTTAACACGTTGACGGACAGTGCGTCAAATGTATAAGCAAGTGTTGTGACACTATATGAATTTTGCAAAGTAGAATAGGGAAATTGCTGAATTTATTTAGCGCTTTTAGTATATGGAAACAATGAGTTTTTTAACATTTTTTCTAAACATGTGGACGACGATCATGTATGTCGTGTCACATTTCATATGCATCTGTAGATGTATTTTTAGATGCACAACTCGTTATTTTAACAATGTCGTCTGTAGACGTTGTGTCACATTACATCAATGGAAATTAGACGTCTATAGACGTTCTGTCCGTCAATGTGTTAAGTGCCTCAAAAAATATGGGTCTACAAGTACCTAAATGAGGAGAAAACTAAGATGATGGCATCAACACTCAATAGAGCCAGAAACATCGGTCACCAATTCACGGTTGATAACTCTATCATTAAAGAGAACGTCATGACGGAAGAAATCAAGCGAAGGATAATCCTAACAAACAAATGCTATTTTTGACTGAGTAGGCATATGAGAAACAGAAACTTAAGCCAAAAAACAAAAATAACCATATACAAAACCCTTATACAATCAGTGTTGACATAAATATTATGGATCGGAGACATGGACCATCTCCAAGGCAGATGAAAACCTGCTTATATTTGAACGAAGAATCCTGAGAGAAATATCCGGTTGCATCTGTAAAAACGATATTTGGAGGAGATACGAGTACGAGATACACCACAGATATACATTTGGTGGTAAAGACGTAATATCTCTTATAGAAATAGAAAGACTAACATGGGCAGGACATTTAGCAAGATCACAGCAGAACGACCCTAGAAGAACCTAGAAGAACTCCTAGAAGAACCCTTGTCAGAACCTGTGGGAAGTAGAAATAGTGGTAGGCCAAAACTCATATGAAACAATGGTGTAGATGAGGATGGTAGAAAAATAGGCGCAGCAAACTGGCAACAGTTGACAATGGATAGAACTGACTGGCGTAATAGACTTGGGAAGGTCGAGGCTCTTTAATAGGGCTGTAGCAACATTGATGATGATAGTGATGACTATTTACATATTTGCCCAAGATATGTCTATGTTTTTGCGATGGATCATTTTTTAGGTCTGCTTAAAAGTAAGTCATTATGCACCTAGATGAATAGGTATGGTTCATATGGATTTTCTTAGGAAATTCTAGAAATACCTCAATACCTATAGTATTTTTACTACAAAAGCAAGATTACGTAGGTCAAAATTTTTGACGTATGGGCACTGTCAAAACATTAGAATGTGACTTTTCATCTTGGCCACGTTTATGTCATTACTTGTCAGAGATATTTTTCTTTGTTTTTGTCAGTGTTGTGGGAGGGACTGGTTTTTGTTTACTATAAAAATAATATCTATAATTATTTATTCTAATTAATGATGTCAATTGGTTTTAATTACTTGCCGAAATATATTAATTAGCACCAATATTATCATAGTGCAGGTATAATCATTAAAATAGATTATTTCACAGCTCACAGCATAATTGACCGCAACCAGCAACACTGAACTGTCATTTGCGTTTGAATGTATGAGTAGTGTCATAGCCGTAGTGTACGAATGTCCTAAAATTATTATTTTTTGGAATATTGAACTTAAATAATTGTTTTAGAAAATTTATATTATTGATAATAATGAATGTTTTTGGTTATTTAATTAATATAATTCTAAAATGCCAAGGGCCTCTAAGGCCTGTAGGGCTGTTATATAATTCTAAAATTCTCAATGTAATCGCGATTACGTTTTTTATTAAAATACCATGTGGACGCTTATACAAGATCGGGCAGTTCCGTGTTGGTGTCGTATTTTAGCTGTGCTACACAAATTTCAATTCTAGAGTTGATGTTATGGAATATCATTATTTTCGTTAACATTAACAAATATTTTGGCATATGATTAATATATTTCGGCAATTGATGAAATCCGATTGGCATCATTAATTAGAATAAAGATATAAGTATACAAAGGTATATACAAAGATATATACAAAATATATCTTTGTATAAAGATATATACAAAGATACAAAGATGTATATAAAGGGTTGTCTACAGCTAATGCCGTTTCCCTTCCGTCAGCCAGGACTTCCATTTTTTTCGATCTTCCCAGTCTCCGTCTTCCAATTATTTCTTGGACATGGCTTCGTCGACTTCATTTTTCCAAGATTTTTTCGGTCGTCCTCTTCTTCTCGTTCCTCTTGGGCTCCATTCTGCAACCTTGTTTATCCAAGCGTTTTCTGCTCTGCGTACGTGGCCGTACCATTTTAGTCTTCTCTCGTCTATATTTTGCAGGGCATCTTTTTCCACTTGCATTCTTCTCCATATCTCCTCATTTGTTATTCTGTCTCTTCTGGTGAGACCACAGCATCTTCTCCAGTATTCCATTTCGGTTGCCAGAATGCTTTTTTGGGTTTTTTTGTTTATGACCCAAATTTCTGCGGCATATGTCATGATGCTTCTTACTATTGTTTGGTAAATCACTTTTTTGTTTTTCCCTTTTGATGTTCTTATTCCAGATTACATTATGGAGTTGTCTGATGCAAGATCTTGTTTGTCCCAATCTACTTTTTATTTCTGCTTCTGTTGTTCCATTTTTCGACATTATAAATCCCAAATATTTAAAATTCTTCGTTCCTTTTATTTCAACTTGATCTTCTATTTTTAAGTTTTTTACGTCTTTTTCCGATATTGCTGAGTATTCCGTTTCCTTCATATTTATTTCCAGGCCCACCTTTTTGTATTCCTCTTTTAGTTTTCTTACCATGTAACTGATATCCTCTTCATCTTGAGCCACCACCACCTGATCGTCTGCGAAAAATAATGTGTAGAGATAATCGTCCCTTATCGGTATTCCCATACCCCTACATTTTGTCTTCCAAGTTGTTAGTGCGTGTTCTAAAAATATTTTAAATAGAGTTGGTGACGTTGGGCATCCCTGTAGTAATCCTTTTGTTGTTTTGAAGTTAGCAACTACCTTGTTTCCGATTTTTATATTTACTTCATTTTCACTGTACATGTTCTTGATTGCTTGTGTTAGGCTAGGTGGTATCCCTATTTTAGTCATTGCTTTGTACAGTTCTTTCCTTGGCACGGTGTCGTATGCCTTCTTAAAGTCTATAAAAGCCATGTGTACATCTTTGTTCTTAGCTCTTTTTTCTCTATTGTCTGTTGTATTGTGTGGATATGATCTAGACATGATTTCCCTGTTGTGAAACCTGCTTGTTCTTCTCCAATTTTACCTTCTATATATTTCTCTATTTTGTTCCTGAGGATCCTGCCATACAGTCTTCCCATTGTAGCGACGACGCTTATCCCCCTGTAATTTTCGCAATCTTTTCTGTTACCTTTTTTGTATATCGATATTATGTAGGCTTCCTGCCATTGTTTAGGGATGTCCTCTCCATTTATTGCTCTTTCCATGATTCGGCATATCATTCTTCTTAATTTCTCTGTTCCGTATTTGATTAGTTCCGCCACAATTCCTCCTGGTCCTCCAGCTTTATTGTTCTTCATGGAATTTATTGCTTGTTTAACCTCTTTGTCTGTTATGACTATTTTTTCTGTGGTCATTATTTTTTGTTCGTCTCCATCGATGCTGAATTCTGGTCTTTGTTCTTTTTTTAGATTTTTATAGTGGTTCTCCCACTCGTCGTCTTGTATGTATTGTATAAAAGTTTTCCCTTTCCTGTTAGTTCGTAATGATTTCACAATTTTCCAGGCTTCTGAACTTCTTGTTCCTCCCATATTCTGTTCTATACTTCTACATGACCGTTCCCATTGTTCGTTTTTTTTTCTTTCGTTGTAATAGCCCTAAATTCTCTGTTCTTATCTCTATATTTGCGGAGGTCCTATGGATCTTTGGTGCTTAGATATTTATGGTAAAGTTCTTTTCTTTTATTTTCTCTAAGGTGTCTTCATGGAATTCCCATTTGTAATTTTTATCTCTTGTGTTTTCTATTTCTCCTAGCGCTTCCAGACCTGCTTGTATTATGCTTTTTCTTATGTGTTCGTATGTACTGTTAATATTCTCCTCAAAACGAAATTCCACTATCTTCTTTGGTACAAGTTTCTTATGGAGTCGTCCTGAAGTAAGTGTATCTTCAGTCGTTTTTCTGTTGGTAATTCTTTAGGTGGTTCTTGATTACTCTGTGCACTTTGGTGTACCTATGGTAGTTCTAATCTTGCTATCAGTAGTCTATGGCCGCTGCCGAATTCTACTCCTCTTTATATAATACTCTTACGTCTCTTATTCGCATTGTGGTTTCTTTATGTTCAAAAAAGCCGTTGGTGATTCTGAGGCCGTTCATCTCACATAGTTCTGTGAGTCTTTCTCCATTGTCGTTTCCAACGTCTTAAAAATCTTTCAATTGTTTGTCATTTTATTTTTTCCCAACTCTACCATTCAGATCTCCTGCGATGATTATTTCTTCCCTTTTTTGACCTTTATGATTTCACCTTGTAGCGTATCCATGAAGTTTTCCTTTCCCTTGATGTTACTGTCATCTGTTGGACCATATACTCCTAATACCACTATATCTCTGCCGAATAAGGTCATATGGACTTTTATAATTCTTTCATTTATGGGCTCCCACGATTTTATGTTCCTTTTATACTTTTTCTTAATAAGAATTCCTACTCCTGCTTTTGCTCTTTTATCTTTATCAACTCACTCCATATGTGTATTATGTATATCTCCGATTTCCTCTCTATGCCATTTCCCTTTTTTTTAGTTTCACTTATAGTTAATATGTCGACATTCATCTTTCTGATTTCTATTAAGAGTTCCTTGTATTTTGTGTTCCATCCTTGAATATTCCATGTTATTCTTCTTCATCTTGATTCTTCTCTGTTTCTTCTTTTGTTTTGCCTTGCTGACGTTTTCAACTGGACTCGGGGATACTTGTGGAATACCACCCGGGGATATTTTCCGCGACTTTTCATTTTGCCATTTTTTCTTCATAATTCCTTTGGTTTTTACATGTGTTCGGTTGTTTAATCCTGAACGCCACAACCCCCATTTGGAGGGCCTCTTGTTCAGCCGCCCATTCTGGGTCCGTCGCTGTTTGCAGCCGCCCACTCTGGGTTAGTCGCTGCATGTTTAATTATATACGAACCCTAATATGGGGGTCGCCACTTCCGCCATACACACCGTACCGAAGATATTCTTCTCCGCCGTGGATACCGTTGTGGTCTTCATCCGTAACCCTGGACAATGGACCCTAAGTTTTGATTGATTCACTTTCCCTGGTAGGACTGTCCAAAGGAGTACCTATCCGCTACCCATAAATAGCACAAAGGAGTACCTATCCGCTACTAATAAAGAATTATAGATATTATTTTTATAGTAAACAAAAACAAAGAAAAATATCTGACAAGTAATGACATTAACGTGGCCATGAGAAAAGTCACATTCTAATGTTTTGGCAGTGCTTTTACGTCAGAAATTTTGACTTACGTAATCTTGCCCTTGTAGTAAAAATAGTATACCACATAATATGTAATATCTTCAAGTGTCGGTTCTATGTAGGTAGTCAGGATCAGATGTTATTTCAGGTTAAAAGAAAAAAATGATATTCTGCGAGGAACTAGGACATAAAGGGTATTAGGTACAAATTAAATAGACATATGAAAATGGTTATTAATGGGCCATTCCACGAACATACGCCTGTTTTGGATTATTTCGACAACGAATATTTTACTGTGCAAAATAAGAAGAACGAAAGTAAATTGCAAATTACATTGTTGTTTATTGGAATAATTATTAGCGCCATTTACTTTCGTACTTCTTATGTTGCACAGTAAAATATTCGTTATCGAAGTAATCCAAAAGAGGCGTATGTTCGTGGAATGGCCCATATATTGTTACATTAGTAAGATAGAGTGAGATGAACGGAAAATTATATAAAACAGCCATATGACTGACTATGATATACGGAACTGAATGTTGGGCAGTTAAAAAAAAAGAGGAACATCGAATGCATGTGAGTGAAGAAAAAAAAGAAAGAATAGATTTAAAAATGGGTATATTAGGGGAAGTTTAGAGCTGACACCAATTGATGTCAAAATGAGAGAGCGTAGGTTAAGATGCTTTGGTCATGTTCAATGTCAAGATGTTAATCACCCTATACGAATAATTGCTGAACTACTGGTTTCTGGAATGAGTAGTAGAGAAAGACCAAAGAATATCTGGAGGAAGACAGGGAAGACGCTTAGGCAAAACATGTCGATAAAGGGGATTAATATTGATATTGATACGACACAAGATAGAAACTTATGGATAAATGCAATTATATTATATGTATTATGAAGTTTATGATAATTGCAATATTTTTTAGCTTCCTTTGCAATTGCTTATCCATTTGTATTTATGGGCTATCTTCAATATCATAGTTGTCTTCAAATCCGTTGGATTGCAAAGTATATAGAAAATCATTTTACTATCACTGGAAACCCTGAAGAACATCTCTACAGCTTTGTATACCAGCAAACCGTTTACAGCAATTTGAAGAGGGCAATTAAATCATATTTCAGAATTAGCAGGAACGTACCTATTAAGTGTTTTACAGTATGTCCCTGTAAGTTCTATCCATATGGAAAACTTTTTTATTGTTAATTTTACGAAAAAAAGTTATTCTTTATAAAAAGTTTTGCATGGTCCAAAACCCAAGATTCAACCATCAGATATCAAATTTTATGAATATTAAATGAGGTATGTCAAAAAGCTTGAATTTCACTCAAGGGTAAAGTAGTTTTATTTTTAACAATATTGAAAATTGCTATTATCAAAAGTTGTTTGAAATATTAATAATAATAATAGATAGATAAAGAACGCCACGACTCAGTAGGAAAGATTCTCTACCAAGAACTAGCTAGCAAACTTGGACTTCTCCAAACCGACCATCTCCCATATTATCAGTACGTCCCTGATAGAATGAAAATGCTTGAAAACGACAACTACAAGCTATACTGGGATCGCACTGTGCTCACAGACCAAACAGTGGCACACAATAGACCAGCTCTCATACTAGTTAATAAACTTACTAGGCAAACAACATTAATAGAGGTGGCGATACCTAACAACAATAATCTGCGTGTTAAGCACAACGAAAAGATCGTAAAGTATAGAGATCTCGAAATACAAATAAGGAGACAATGGAGAATGGAAAGTACCCAGACAATACCTATTATTCTTTCTACTACTGGAGTCATTCCAAAGAACCTCATAGAAAACATCAAAAAGCTGGGTCTAAATGAACATATTTACCAGACTCTGCAGAAAGATGTGCTACTCTCGACCTCCAGATGCGTGCGAAAATTTTTGGGAGATACTCCGGCGTATCAAGTCACCTAGGGCTCGATAACACGGAAAGAGTCCCACCAGAGCTCAATCCTTTTGATACCCTAGGTAACTGGGATGAGTGAATTTTCCCCTTAGAGGGAGTGCGGGCCGTATGGCTAAATCTGGATAATAATAGAGTTTATTTGTTGTAAAACTTCCACAGGGGATAGAGTTTATTTGTCGCAAATAGTACAAAATAAATAAACCCAGGTTCTCACTGAAGTTGTTAGTCACATGGACTACAACTTGTGCGTGAGGGTAAAATTTTGATTATAAAACAACTTTAATTATTTATCTTAAAGTTTACAAAAAGGAATTAAATAGCCTTTTTCACTCATCTGTCTTCAAATTTGGGCTCCTCTTCTCACTAATTCAGTTAAGAGGAAACAGTAGCGATCAAGAGGTAGCAAAAACGCGTTCCAAGATTGCGGCTGTAATTTTGAACATTTTTCCGAGATATTTGGCACACGTATTCGTAATATAATAAAGAATGGCGATACATAGCCCAATTTAAAAAGTATATTAATATGTGGAAATTACTCTGTAATTAAATACAATATTAAAATCGAGCCTGTACCGCCATTAAGAAGAACAAAAAAATACACTTTCTTCAAATAAACTTTTTTTGTGTCATTTTGGAACTACTAAATTTTTTTATTTCATTAGTAGTTCCAAAATGACACAAAATCTAGGTATGGGATAAAAAAGTTTATTTGAAGAAAGTGTATTTTTTGTTTTTCTTAATGGCGGTACAGGCTCGTTTTTTTAATATTGTATTTAATTAGCGAGTAATTTCCACATATTAATATATTTTTCAAATTGGGCTCTGTACCGCCATTCTCTATTATATTACGAATACGTGTGCCAAATATCTCGAAAAAATATTCAAAATTACAGCCGCAATCTTGGAACGCGTTTTCGCTACCTGTTGATCGCTACTGTTTCACTTTAACGTTAAATTTTTTTTATCGGGCCTACGAAAATCTCTAATAAAATTCAGAAAGGATTGCGAAAAACTTCAGATTGGATTCTTCTGGCGAGACTTCGTTTTCTAAGAGAATTATCATGACTTTTAAGGTGTTTTATTCATTTTTACAGTAATTTTCTCAAATTAAAACATTTATAAATTAAAAACTATATTGCAATATGCAATTATTATATCGTTCTAATTGAAATTTTTTTTTTTTTGAAAAATTATTGTCCAAAATTGCTAACATTATTTTCAGTTATTTCAATTCTGATAACTCTTTTATTATTAATTTTACGGAAAAAAGAGTTTCTTAATAAAAAGTTCTGGATGGTCTAAAACCTAAAATACAACCATCTTATATCAATTTTTATCAATTTTATACGAGGTATGTCAAAAAAGATAAATTTAGATCAAAAGTAAAGTACCTTTATAGTATACCTCAGAATATTTCAATAATTGATAATTGATAATAATTAGATTCAATAATCTAAATACTAGAAGGATGTAATTACATACTGAAACATAGTTCTTAATTCTAAATAACTTTTCATAATAACAATTTTCGATATTGCGAAAAATAAACGTATTTTACTTTTGAGTGAAATTCATAATTTTTGACAGATCTCGTATAAAATTGATAAAATTTGACATTTTAGATTTTAGACCATGCAGAACTTTTTATTAAGAATCGAGAAGAACTTTTTAAGTTAAGAACTTTTTGTTTCGTAAAATTAATAATAAAAGAGTTATCTGATTTGAAATAACTGAAAATAACGTTAGTTATCCATAATTCTTCAAAAAAAAAAATTTTAATTCCAAACAACTTTTTATAATAGCAATTTTCAATTTTGTGAAAAGTAAAGTCTTGTTACTCTTGAGTGAAATTCAAATTTTTGACAAACCTCGTATAATATTCAAAAATTTGATATTTGATGGCTAAATCTTAGGTTTTGGACCATTCAGAGCTTTTTACAAAGAATCACTTGTTTTCGTAAATTTAATAATTAAAAAGTTTTCCATATGGATACAACTTACAGGGACATACTGTATAATCAAACAATTATTTGACCACGTTTATTTTGAGTAGGTACAATGTTTTTAATAACAAATATTAAGTAGTATAATCAGGAAATTGTCTAAAACTACATAAGTAGATAGTACTCATTCCTTTATTAAGATAATTATTCCGTTAAAAGCAAAGTTTTTTTTTCAAAATTTACATGTTTATAAAAAGCTCAAACCACATAATAGTACGGGATCCGAATATAGGTCGACCTTCACCCATCTGCTTTCTGGATGAAACATTTTTTTTATTAAATTTCATACATAGACAAATATTTATTGCATGGGTTGCCTATCAAAATCGTGTCATAGCTATCCTTAGGGGGGGGGCTGTATGGGATGAAATCAACATTTCAAGCACATTTTTTAAGGTATGATAGAATTATTTTATTTTGAAATTAAACAATACAATTCATAGATTCGTCAAGGAAAAATATTAAAAAATAAGCCAATAGTGGCAAATTTTTAGAGACACCTCAAAAAGCAATGAATTTTCCGGTGGACATCAAAACTCATCATTGGATCATGATAAACAAAAAATTCAAAAAGATTTTATTTGCTAATAAGCTTCTCGATGTAACGCTGTGCAGTTTTTTAGTTTCATCGACTTTTGACTTTTTGATATCACTTAGAAGTCAAAACAACAAATTTTTTGCAAAAGGGGTGAAAATCCACATATTTATTATGGTCAAACAAAAAATAAGCATAAAACAAAAAATATCTCGACAGCGTTACCTCAAGGAATGTATAAAGAAAATATATACAAAATTCCAGGTGGGTAGGTCCAGTAGTTTTTGTGTTACAATGTCTACAGCCTTTGAAAAAAAGCAGTTTTGAGGAAAACGCGTTTAAATATTGTCAACTTTTATTTTCAATTTATTTTTTGTCTGTCAAGTCGTAAAGTGATAGGTACACACCGGAATATATTTTTGAATCGAGCAGTAATTTACAAAAGAGAATGAGAAACGGTGTTGACCGTTTCTCGCTGCGCTCAAGCGCGCTGACGCGAACTTGCTGCAAAGCAAGCCGAAGGTAGGGAGGTAAGGAGCTAGTGTTGAATATCCCTACCTTCGACTCACTTTGCAGCAGGTTCGGGCCAGAACGCTTGAACGTAGTTAACAACGGTCAACAGCTGTACTCATTTTCTTTTGTAAATTACTCCGCGGTTCAAAAACATAGTCCGGTGTGCATCACTTCACGATTTGACAGACAAAAAAGAAATTGAAAGTAAAAGTTGACAATACTTTAAACGCGTTTTCCTCAAAACTGCTTTTTTCAAAGGCTGTGGACATTGTAACTCAAAAAATACTGGACCGACCCAGCTGGAATTTTGTATATATTTTCTTTAGACATTCTTTGAGGTAACGATGTCGAGATGTTTTTTGTTTTATGCTTATTTTCTGTTTAAAAATCATAAATAGGTACGTTGACTTTCACCCTTGTTTGCAAAAAAATTCGTTGTTTTGACTTCTGAGTGATATCAAAAAGTCAAAAGTCGCTAAAACTAAAAAACTTGACAGCGTTGCTTCGAGAGACTCATAAGCGAATAAAATCATTTTGAATTTTTTGTTTACCTTGATCCAATGATGAGTTCTGATGTCCACCGCAAATCCATTTCTTTGAGGTGTCTTTAAAAATTTGCCACCGTTGGCTTATTTTTCAATATTTTTCCTTGAATTTGTTCTTGAAAAATCTATGAATTGTACTGACTATATACTTTTTTAATTTAAAAATAAAATAATTCTATCATACCTTCAAAAAATGTGCTTAAAATGTTGACTTCAAACACTACGCCCCCCCCCTTCCTTAAGGATAGATATGACACGATTAGGCAACCCATGCAAGAAATATTTGCCTATGTATGAAATTTAATAAAAAAAATGTTTCCTCCACAAAGCAGATGGGTGCCGACCTATATTCGGATCTTATGTAACCTAATAATAAAAACAGTAGTACCTACAGACCTACATACTTTATTTGTAATTTGTGTTTTATTTTGTCTCTAGAGTCTTTGATCTTCTGTTCCAACTTCAGAACGCTACTATGCTGTTTCTTATGGCGGCTTATATATTATGCACTGCCGGAATCATATTCTTTGTTATGACAGTAAGTATACCTTATGTATCTGCCAAAACATGGCCAAAACAATTAAAATTATTAACGTTAAAAAGATATATTTTTGCAGTCTTTATAAAATTATGAATAAATAAATTATAAATACAATATCCTTCTGTATGTATTAAATTTCTTCAGTTCTTCCACTGATATTCCTGAGTTAGACATTTGCAGTGGCGGATCCAGGGGAGGGTGAATAGGAGCGATCGGCAACCCCTTTCTATCCAAGTTATATAAAATCATTCATTTGTTCATTTATTTTTCATAGAAATTTAGCCAATCGGCCCCCCTCTTGGAGATGCTGGATCCGCCGCTGGACATTTGTGTCGAAAAATTTTTTTTTGTTTTGATTCTGGCCTTGGTTCAGAACCTTTAGCCACGTAACTACATATAAAATTATTATTCATTCATAAGTATAAAATTGCCCAGTATACACTTAAAAATAAAGAATAATAAAAAATAAAGCTTACAAATAACAATGCCTACTTACTATGTTAATAAATACAACTATATTAATTTTTGTTTTTTTTTGTTTTTTCTTGTTTTTTTTCACTACGGTAAGAACTAAATCCGATTCATCCTCGCGGAGATTTAGAACCTCTTAGTGATTTGTTTATTTTTTTTTTATTTTTTTATTTATTTATTTTTTTTTTATTTTTTTTATAATATATTTTTTTATTATTATTTTTTTTTTAATTTTTTTTTAATATATAATTTTTTTTCGAACATACATAGGTTACAAAATAATATAATTAATTACAGGAAATATCTCACTCATACATTACATAATACAAAGGAAATACCTATTCATTCAAACGATTAGTTTTACATTCACACTTTTAATTTAATTTTTTGAAGAAATGTCATAATTAGTTTAAAAATTTTAATGTTATCCTCACTTAATAGTACATTTAAGTCTAGGGGAGTACTTAAACCTGCTTTCAACAATTCTTGTAGCAGCCACATACTTGCATTGAGATGTAAGGGACAGTTAAAAATATATGATTTAGATTAGCTATGCTAGTTCCACAGTCACATCTGCCTGTTGGGAGAACTCCAATTTTATGTAGATGCTTCGGAAAACATCCATGATCTACTTTTAATCTTAGGATGGTCGACACTGTATTTCTACTTAGTGCAACAACTTTGTAAAATTGGTTAACAGCTACTGTTGGTTGTAATTTAAACAAATTAGTGCCTGTACTTGTGTCGAAAATTGTTTAGGTAATATTTGTTAACTATGTACTCTACAGATGTCTAGCAGTATAATACGATTCACGATTTTTTGCAATGTGTTCAGGATGACCTTTGGAAAAAATTCTTCAATAGAAAAATGGATGGGAATGCACAAATACATTTTAAAGTGCATAACATGCATCCAAAAGTGCATAAACATGTCAAAAGCAGTATATTAAGGCTCAGATTTTGTTATTCAGATGGGTTTTGTGGCCACTGAACACGAATACGCAATCAGAACCAACCCCAGAAGCACCTGGTGCCCAATTACTGCTAAGGCAGGTCATCCAGAGTTTCGAGTGTTTTAGGCACTAAAATTGATGTAAATACACTGTACGTCAGAGAAAACGGGCACCCTAAAAAATTGGTCATATTTGATGTCTCATATCTCCTAAACCTGTTGTCCGATTTAAGTAATTTTTTTAACATGTTATAGCCTTATTCTTTAACAATATCGGTATAATAATATTCTTGCTAAACAGGTCAATTTTCATTGTATACCGGGTGTACGAATTAAACTGTTTTTTTGTTCGCAACACCCTGTGGAATATTCCAGCATTTATAAAATACTGAAATTAAAACCGTAGTATAGCTTCAGGTCTTCTTAACATTCTGTTTTTTAATTCATTCGGTTATGTTGGATAATACAAAAGTAGGTACCTACTTTAATAACTAGCCATGTTCTTAATCAGTACAGGGTGTTTCTTTCTAAACAAGTGCGACAAACTTTAAGGGGCAATTCTGCATTAAAAAATAATGACAGTTTGCTTTATAATCGTATGTTCGCAAATGCTTTGTTTCCGAGATACGGGATGTTGAATTTTTTCTTACAAACTGACGATTTTTTAATGCTTTAAAACAAGTTGAGATATGCAAATGAAATTTAGTGGGTTTTAAGACGTAGTTATTGCACATTTTTTGACATACAATTAAGAATTTTATATTCACCATTGGCGCACATACGGGTAATATGATCAGTCATATTATCCGTATGCGCGCCAATGGTGAACATAAAATTCTTAATTTCATGTCAAAAAATGTTTAATAACTATCTCTTAAAATCTAGCAAATTTCATTTGCATATCTCAACCGGTTTTAAGGCAATAAATAAGGCGTCAGTTTGTAAGAAAAAATTCAACATCCCGTAACTCGTAAACGAAGCATTTGGGAACATATGTTTATAAAACAAACGGTAATTATTTTTTCATGCAGAATTACCCCTTAAAGTTTGTCGCACTTATTTAGAAACACCCTGTACGGATGAAGAACATAGCTAGTTGTTAAAGTACCTAACTTTTGTATTATCCAACATAAGCGAATGAATAAAAAAACAGAGTGTTAAGAAAACCTAAGGCTATAGTTGGGATTTAATTTCAGTATTTTATAAATTCTAGAATATTCCACAGGGTGTTGCGACCTTTGAGACAAAAAAACACAGTTTGAATCGTACACCCGGTATACAATGAACATTTACCTGTTTAGCAAGAATATTATTAAAGCGATATTGCTAAAGAACAAGGCTATCACGCATTAAAAAATTACTTAAATCGGACAACAGGTTTAGGAGATAGGAGACATCAAAAATGACCAATTTTTTGGGGTGTCCGTTTTCTCTGAAGGACAGTGTAGATTACTCGGAGGTTTTTGGGATCGCTAAACTCGCGAGTTTAGCTAAATTCGCAAATACGTCATGAGAACCGACTCCCGGAGTACTTGGTGCCCAGGATCACTGCTGAGGCACACCATCTTATAGAGTTTCGATTGTTTTCGGCACTAAATTGATACAAACAGGTTACTCGTCGGGTTTTTGGGTTTGCTGAACACGAATATGACATCAGAACCGACCCTTGGAGTACCTAGCGCCCAGAGTGACTGATATGCACGTCTTCTTCTAGAATGCCGAGGCATTCCGACACTAAATTGTTGCAAATAGATGACTCGGGGGTTTTCTGGGGTTGCTGAATACGAATATACCATCAAAACTGACCTCCGAAACCGAGAACCCTCGAAATTCCAAAAGGTGACATGCATATCAGTCACCCTGGACAGTAAGGTGCTCCGAGGGTCGGTTTTGATGTCATATTCGTGTTCAGAAAACTCAATATATCCCCGAATAATTTGTTTGTATTAATTTAGTGCCAAAAAACCTGGAAACTCCAGAAGATGACGTACATCAACAATGACCCTGGGCACCAGGTGCTCCGGGGGTCGCTTCTGATGACGTGCTTGTGTTCAGCGATCCCGGAAACCCCAAAATAATCTCTTGCATTAATTTAGTGCCGAAAACTTTTGAAACTCCAGATTACGTGCCTTAGCAGTAACCCTGGGCACCAGGTGCATCGGAGGTCAGTTGTGATTGATGCGTATTCATGTTTAGTGGCCCCAAAAACTCATCGAATAACAAAATGTGGCCCTTGACATACCGATTTTGACGTGTTTATGCACTTTAGAATGCATGTTATGCACTTTAAAATACAGTCATGCATTTCCACCCATTTTTATATTGTAGACTTTTCTTTCTGACGTCACCCTGAACACAATAAAAAAGTTGTAAGATTTATTTGTTGTTGATTTATTTCGGTTTTTTAGTAGGTACTAATAGGCCTGGATCCCGCGTTGAAACTTTGTTAATAGCTTAACGGTGTCTCGTCGGATAAACTTTGATGTATGGGAATATTGGAGCAGGGGAAGTTTTAATTGTGGAACAGGTTAAAAATTTGGAACGTCAGACTACAAAAACGTCCAATGTATTTTGCCGGACAGAACTTCCAATTGATTTGTTTCGCTTTCTCCCTTTCATTAAACTCTCATGCAAAAATCAGACTGGTATTTATCACCAACTGGGCATTTTAACAAGTCCAACACGTAGAACATGTCAAATGACAGGAATATGACAGGTGATAAAGATGTCTGATTTTTGCGTGAGAGTTTAATGAAAGGGTAACAAATCAATGGAAGTTCTGTCCGACAAAATACATGGGACGTTTTCATAGTCTGACGCTCCAAATTTTTAACCTGTTCCACAATTAAAACTTCCCCTGTTCCAGTGTTCCCGTACATCAAAGTGTGTCCGACTAGACACCGTTAAGCTATTAACAAATTTTCAGCTTGCTATTAATTAACTTTTTTTGGTACGCGGGATCCAGGCCTATAAAGACCCTGGTCTACATGAAACACTTTGTATAAAAACACTTATAATAATTCCAAAGGGCACATCGTACACATGTATAGACCTGGATCCCACGTACCAAAAAAAAGTTGATTAATAGCAAGCTGAAAATTTGTTAATAGCTTGACGGTGTCTAGTCGGACAAACTTTGATGTACGGGAACACTGAAACAGGGGAAGTTCTAATGGTGGAACAGTTTAAAAATTTGGAATGTCAGACTACGAAAACGTTCCATGTATTTTGTTGGACAGAACATCCAATTAATTTGTTACCCTTTCATTAAACTCTCGTGCAAAAATCAGACTGCTATTACTAACCAACATGATGCCTGTCATTTGACATGTTCTTCCTGCTCCACTCATTAAAATACCCAGCTGGTGATAAACACCAGCCTGATTTTTGCATGAGAGTTTAATGAAAGGGTAACAAATCAATTGCAAGTTCTGTCCGACAAAATACACGGAACGTTTTCGTAGTCTGACATTATAAATTTTATCCTGTTCCACAATTAAAACTATCCCTCTTCCAGTGTTCCCATACATCAAAGTTTGTCCGACTAGACACCGTTAACCTATTAACAAATTTTTAGCTTGCTAATAATCAACTTTTTTTGGAACGCGGGATCCAGGTCTATATAGTAGATTAAACACTAATTATTTAAGCATTTTTCTGTTTTAGAACATTCGTCCAGACACTAATTGGAGACTTGTTTATGCCCTCCTCAATGAGATTTTGATCGGAATGGGATTAAGTGTTGTTGGTCAAAGTATGTACGATGAGGTTTGTAATGAATTCTAAAGTCTCATTCTAAAGCTTAATTCATAAGCTTTCAAACATAGTTTCTTAAATTACTTTATATTTTATCTTTATAATTTCCTTAAAAAAATATACATACCTACATTTATTTATAAAGGTTTTAAGCAAAGAGCAATAAACATTTATACTTTAATTGACATTGATGATAGAAGAACTCAAAAGGAACTAGGGATGTTCACTAATTTTTAAATATAGTTAAATTCAATAGATTACAAGGTATATAAAAACGTAACAATCATAAAACTGTTTTAAAATGTATATTTTTTAAGATAAATGAGTTCATAATGTTGATTTTCTTGGAGGCTAGAAAAACGGTAAAATGCAGCGAGGCTACGGTCTGTGACGTCAGCAGTCGTAACGTCTTTGATCGACGACTAGTTTTGTATACTTATTTACTCAGTGTATTTGAATGTGAGCAGTTTTTTACGTATTTAATTATTAAAAATAAAGCCAAATAAGTGGTGTTTTGTTCCTGGGTGTGTAAATACATCAAAAAACAGTTTTGACAAGATTTTTATTACCGTTCCAGCCAATTTAAAACAGAAAAAGAAATGGTTTGTTGTAGCTAGAACTTAAAATAACTAACTTAAAGAACTAGCTTAATAAAATAACATTATAGAAGTTTTCCAGAGACTTTCGGCCTTGGTAATAATGTAATTGTTCTTTCTGCATTTACATTTTTCAAAAATACTTATTAGTTTTCTCAGGATTCGAAAAAAATGAATGAATTTAAATAGCATTGGACCAAGATTTTGCACCTACCCCCTTAAAGAGTAAATGAAAAAGTTTCGGGACCTCAAATTTGTATTCCTTAAACTGGGATATTCCTAAAAACGGGATTCTAATAATACATACAGTAAAAGTAAACCTTTAAATAACTACATGTGGATGTAGGTATGACTTTATATTATATTAAAATAATTAATAATTTAGTGAAAAGATTGGTTGAAATGAAAATGTATAATACCCAAGTTCAAAAATATTTTTTACCTTGGAACAGTTGTCAACTCGAAATACGAAACAACCAAAATAAGATCTAGAGTTGAAAAGGACATAGCAACATTTAACAACATGCGACATAATACCTCTCCCACTAAAAATGCGGCTGCTAAAATGTTATTATTTCCGGTCTTGCTATATGGCGCAGAGGCCTGGACAATAATGGAAACATTAATGAAAAAGCTAGAGGCATTCGAGATGTGGGTGTACCCACGTATCCTCAAAATATCCTGGGCGACCCACACCAACGTACAGGTATTGCGTCGAATGGGAAAACAAAAAGAAATCTCTTTTACAATTAAGAAACGAAATCTTAAATATTTCGGTCATATCATGAGGCATGATAAATATCGTATACTCCAACTGATAACGCAAGGTAAAATAGAGAGCAAACGCGGACCCGGAAGAAAAGACACTCTGACTTAAAAACTTACGCCAATGGTTTGGACAAAAATCGATCGAGTTATTCAGAAACGCCTCAAATGAAATTAAAATTGCCATGATGATAGCCAACGCCCACAACGGACAAGGCACATGAAGAAGAATAAAAATATTTTTAATACACCTAACCAAGGTAAAGTAATAACCAGCCAATGTATGTACACAATATGCATGCGTACAATGCATGCATACAACTTTCTCTATTTTTTTTTTGTGGAGTATTAAGCATTTATTTTTTTTGGCTTAAAGAAGACATGGAAAATTATATGGAATATACACTCAGTAAAGCTGTGGTAGATTTATTTTTTTACAAGATGCCAATAAATCATACACCATTGTTACATCTACACTACAGTCCGTAGTTTATACGAATCGGCTTTCTGAAAACCTTCTTCCATTTTATTTGTTTATTTTTGTAAAACCCAAAATATGTCTGAAATTTTGGACAATTATTCCTAGGGTGTTTCTTAATCGTTTTACATGTTTGAAATGACTTTTTAATTTTTTGTGAACATCCCTATTTAAGTTTAGAAAAGTGTTCGTAGGTTAACTTTTATCTATATAATTTCCTTAAAAATATATACATATCATTTATTTATAAAGGTTTTAAGCAAATTTGAGCAATACACATTTATACTTTAATTGACATTAATGATAGAAGAACTTAAAAGGAACAATTATTTAAGTTTAGGAAAGATATCGATATTTTAGTAACGCGCTCTGAGGCGCAAGATTAGCTCAGCGTAAAGATTCGCACGCTAACCTCTCGATACAAATTATAATTTATATGCGTATTATATACGTTATCTTCATTTTTCATTTTTGAAGATCACAATATAATTTTATAATATAATTCTTATAATTAAATCATTATACAGTACCTCACATCACCTTTCATACTATTTACTTTTTCTTCGATTTCTTGTACTAAATGGGAAAAAAACATTAAAAACTAAAATTTCAGAAATATAATCTAAAATTAAGTTGTTGTTATTTATTAACACTATTTTTTCAAACATTTTCCTTCGTTCATCTGTATTGAGATACCTACAGGAAATCACAGCTTATTTACATCTACGTAATTTTTGAGAGAAATTTTTACAGTTACATGGTGGTACTAAGTCTGTTCTTGAAGACATTCAAATTGAAACTTTTTGGAGCTTCAGAGTCTCATTATCTATTTGATATCCATATAAAAGTAAATCGAGTTCTTTTGCAGCATCATCATTGCATATAAAACGACCATTTTATGTGGCGGTGTACACACAATTTACATGCCTTGATGATGCTGCAAAATAACTAGATCCACTTTTATATGGATATCATATAGATACGATACTTTGAAGCCCCAAAGTTTTCGGCGATCTTTCATGTTTAACCACTTATTTAAAGTAAAAGTATGGCTAATACTTTTGATACTTTCTAATTCCAAAAATTAATCGCAAACAGGAATTTTGTAATTTCTATATTCTCCAAGAATCAGTCTCAGTAAGGCATGTGTTATAAATTACATCACAATAATTTAATTTTGATAAAATTAAAGGTTCACACAATAAGGATTTGGTAGCACTGTTCTGTTTAATATATTACGACTTTGGTATAGTAGTTTTAGTACCCCGTATGCTCTTTGTAAACAAAGACTAACATGGTGTGTAAATCTTAAGTCTTCATCCAACCAAACTCCCAGGTTTTTTACCTTTTTGCTAAAAAATAAGTTACCATTTTCTAAGAGTAGTTTATTTGAGTAAGTTTCTAAAAATATGTTTCGATGAGAGGATCTACCAAAAACGATAGCCTGAGTTTTGGACGCATTCAGTTTTAGACAATCTTTATTCAACTGGAGACAATTGGAAAGAGACCAATTGTGTAGAGGAGTCAAGTTTTCCTGGATCCTTAGGCAATGAGACAGACTTGAAACTTTGAATAAATATAACTTAAGGTCATCGGCAAATAGCAAAAACTGACAAAATTTTATTACCTCAGAAATATCATTAATAAACAAGTTAAAGAGGACCCACATGTGAGCCTTGTGGGACCCCTGAACTGACTAAGATAAGAATCGAAAGTGAGCCCTTTATAAAAACAAACTGAACTCTTTCATCAAGATAACTACTCAACCATGAAAGAAACCACTCAGGGTGTCAAAGGCCTTCGAGAAATCAGTATAAATGGAGTCCACTTGGTACACATCTTCGAAAGCCCTGACAATGTAATCATGATATAAAACAAGATTTGTAGTCGTAGATTTACCCTGCCCTAAATCCATGTTGCTCATTAATCAAGAGATTTCTACAGTGCCAAGTAAGATATTTGTTTAAAATTAATTCAAAAAGTTTGGGGATGGCAGATAACATAACAACAGGCCTATAATTTTTTATATTGTAATAATGAAAATATATTGTCTCTGTCACCGTTTTTAAATACCGGAGTTATATAACTGTCACGCCACTTACTAGGAAAGGTATGTAGTCTCAAAGATAAATTAAATAATACATGTAAAGGTTTACATAAACTGTAGACACATATTTTTAATGTTGGAATGTTATGAGGGCCATAACTGAGTTTATCCTTGAGACCATTTATAGACTCAAAGACTTCAGAAAGTAAAAATTGAATAAACGGAATGTCGACCAAATTTTTTAATTTAAAATTGTAGTTATAGGGCAGTCAAGGGCAGTCAATGAGAGAAAGAACAGGTTATTACCTCCGAATTCTATCCTACAGCATGGATTTTAATGAAACTTTAGGAATAGGCTGAAAATATCTCCTTATTCAAAGTCTACCCTATGCCGATGTGTGCTTTTGTCTTGGGGGCGGTTCCCACCCCTTCTCGGGGGTGGAAAATTTTTTGGTTAAACAACCACGGAAGTTGCTAGAGAACTTAATTCTAAGCAAAAACTGTTGTATAATTTTTTTTAAAACTCAATACTTTTTGAGTTATTGAGTTGAAAATTGGCCATTTTCATTGAAATATAACACCCTTTCAAACGGTTTTTTGCGAATACCTTAAAAACAATGCATCTAACTAAAAAAAATTATATAAAACATTTTTGTAGCTCATAAAAATCAAAGAGATTTGTTCCTTCTTCAATCTTCTAGTCATAACACAAAAAGAGATATGGTAGGTAAAAAGAGTTTGTTTTTTTGGTGCATGCTCAAATCAGTGTATTCAACTTGAAATAACAGAGAAACGGTCGATTTTAGGTGTATAATGCTACCAATACCTTTTATTGTGCTTGAAAAGTCCTTTCAAATATGCAATATTAAATGTCGATTACATTCAAACTAAGCGAGATATGCTGCAAAAAATTGATGACTAACGAATTTTAAGAAAAAATTGAGAAGTGTATTTAACCCCTCATCCACAAGAATTTAAATGCATCGTTTTCCTTCTACAATACATTTAATTACAGTGTTATTTTTATGTTCAAAAAGTTGAGCGGGTTTAAAATGAATGGTTTTTGAAAAAAATAAGATCAAATTATAGAGCGCATATTTAAATTTTCTGTTAGAGATACTGTTATAAAAAATAAAATCAAAATGTTTATCTAGAAGAAACCTACATTTTTGTATGGCATCTATTTTTTGGCATCTCTTATTATTTTCGAGTTACATGGAGAAATAGGAAGATTTCTAAGAAAATTTAAAAATGCGCTCAATAATTTGATCTTATTTTTTTTCAAAAACCATTCATTTTAAACCCGCCCAACTTTTTGAACATAAAAAGAACACTATAGTAAAATGTATTGTAGAAGAAAACGATGCATTTAAATTCTTGTGGATGAGGGGTTAAATATATTTCTCATTTTTTTCTTAAAATACGCTAGTCATCAAATTTTTTACAGTTTATCTCTCATAGTTTGAATGTAATCTACATTTAATATTGCTTAATTTATAGGTCTTTTCAAGCAAAACAAAAGTTATTGGTAGCATTATACACCTAAAATCGACCGTTTCTCTGTTATTTCAAGTTAAATTCACTGATTTGAGCATGCACCAAGAAAACAAGTTTTTTCACTTACCATATCTCTTTTTGTGTTATAACTAGAGGATTCATAAAGGAAAGAATCTCTTTGTTTTTTATAGGCTACAAAAATATTTTATATAGTTTTTTTTAGTTAAACGCATAGTTTTTAAGGTATTCGCAAAAAACCGTTTGAAAAGGTGTTATGTTTCAATGAAAATGGCCAATCTTCAACCAGGAATAACTCAAAAGTATTGAGTTTTCGAAAAAAAATTATAGAACAGTTTTTGCTTAGTATTAGGTTCTCTAGCAACTGCCGTAGTTATTTAAGCAAAAAGTTTTCCACCCCCGAGAAGGGGTGGGAACCGCTCCCAAGACAAAAGCACACATCGGCATAGAGTAGACTTTGTTTCTTGGGTTATTCCCTACTTACTGTAAAAATATCACGTAAATCGATATAGGAGGATGGAATTCGGAGCCACATACCCTCATTGACTGTCCTATTACTTAAATTAACTTTTTCTGAGCGATAGACACTAGAGAAATGACTCGCAAACAAGTTTGCTATTTCCTCACTTGATTCTGCTGACAAGTCATTAAAATGCATAACACTTGGAATTCCATGGCTTTTATTCAATGAGTTTACATGATTCCAAAAATTGTTTGGAATCTGAGAGAATAGATTCCTCAATGTTGGAGATATAAGATCTATAGCATTGATTTGTTAATATTTTGCACTGTGTTATAAGATCTGAAAATAAGGTATAATCAGCAGCCGACTGAGTATGTTTGAATCTAGTATCAGCAGTTTTTTTTTGAAATAACAAGTTTTTTTAATTCTGGAGAAAACCAACGAGGAAATTTTGAAGGTTTACATAGGCGTAACCAGGGGGGGTTTTGGGGGTTATAA